>NW_006238921.1:6826216-6894182 GCF_000375325.1 Capsella rubella
ATTTTTGTAACGCAAAATAAATATATATCATATCATAAGAGTTATACAAAATACAAATAACATAAACACTTGAATAAAATCAATAAACCAAATAAAAAATACTATAGATTAGATTTTATTAAATATTAAATTATTGTTTAAAAATATCTAAAAATGTTAAATATGTTATATACATGGAGATTTTCGAATTTAATTTTCCACTTTTTTGGCAACAAAATTAGTATGATCCATAAATATAGGTAGTTTCTGTTTTTTATTATTTATTTATTTATTAAAACATTTTTGCTGTCATTAGTTTTGTTTGGCAATTGAAATATATTTCATGAAATTTTTTTTTAAAAAATTGGGTCTGTTTGGCTTCAAGTTGTCCTTCTCAATTAATAGTATAGATGCTTACTTGTATCCAAAATAATTATATTTAATATCATCATTATGCAACAAACGAGTCAGATCAATCATATATAATTTTTGTAAGATATAATATTTCTACAAAATATTAGTCGGTTTTAGTATTGTAATATTTCGTTATCGCCATCGACGGCATATTTAGAAGTCAAGCTTTCAGCAGCACTAGTCTACCTATTTGTCGTCGACACGCTTACGAGCTGTAGACTTTTCTTTCTGCAACTTCGTACGTATATTAATTTGTTATTTATGCAAGTGATATAGTGCGGTAGTATCTAATCACTTGGTTTTTTTCTACATAGTTAATTAATCTAATAGTCCCTAACCACGTTGCCCAATGAATTGTCATCTTTGTTGTTTTCTTGTTTTTTCTTTTAGTTACAGAAAATACATTGTCTATCTTTAACCACAATCCTTCTTGCTGCTCCTACACAAATTCCAGAACCGATAAACAATGGGCTTCTTCAACTATGTTTAAGCCCAACTTTTTGAACGACAATTCTAGTTTATGTGTGAATGTGAATATATAGTAAATACAATAGCCTTGCCCAAAAACCCATATGAGAGAAGTTGAGAACCTAAACAAATGATAATAGCATCACCAAATATTTGAATCACCGAAGTGGCTGAATATTTCGTAACCTTACTTTTATATAGATATTAAACCAGTAAACTACAGGGATTTATCCAAATGGGTTATGTTTGCTTATAGCTTCTTCGTTTTTCTTTTTTGTAATTAGTAGATTTAGCATATTGGATCTTGGGGTTTGGTTGATGGCACGCCCGACTAAGTCCGAAGATGAGTAGGGCATGTTACTAAATAATTTGCTAAAAAAATCACATACATAACATAAGGCATGCGCGCATAGTTTGTACTTTGTACGCAGTGGAATATCGAAACTGAATCTGTAACGAGTTTACACTCTTGGATCTTGGTAGTTGTTACTAGACACATTCCATTGTTCCACACCACACATGGGTTACGATTGTATATATTTTATATTTACATGTAGTTGAGACTCGAACCTTCCAAAGCAACGAGCTTATGATTAAAGACTTACATCAAATTCAAATCATCCAAGTTAATACGTTATACGTTACATTAGTTTTTCTTGTTCTGATTATTTAAATTCTATATATTCACAAGAAAAACTAACTATTGGAAACATAATTCAACACTAAAACATAAACATTTCGAAGGTACTGTTTTTCTTATAACAAGTTTATAAATTCTTTTTTTCTGAATGTTTCTTCAAAATACTAGGCTATCAATATAATTACTTGTCAATTCCTTACATGCATTTAATATCTTTATTTCTTTTTCTTGGACAAACACATGTAACTATTAAACACATGCATATTAAAAAAATCACCTACCACACACACTCAGCGGTTGAACATCTATTAAATTTCCGACACAAAAAAAATAAAAGATTGAAAACAGATAAACCCACAACACGTAAATACGCACATAACGATCAATACCTTTTCAATTTTTTGTATGTTTATGTTGTGTTTTTATTGTTAATTGGGATGATTAAAAAATAAAAATAAAAAAAGTTGGAAAAATGGCGAAGTTTGGTTGCACGAGTAGGAAGCACCAAACAAAAATGGATATAAAATAGACTAAAAACTGAAAAGGAGATCAGTTCTCGTAAAATTTAGGTCCCCTCCCGGCCCATAGCTAAGCTAACTTTACATTTTCATTGGTACAACACTCAACACAACAACACTCCCATGTTAATTTCCACACCCCAAAAAATATTGATAAATAATTATAAAGGAATCCTCCTTTTTATATGATCAATGTTGATACTTCTTCTTTTTCTCCTTTTTTATTGTGTGGTTCTAATATTAGTGTGATGATTAATTTATTTTGTTGATGTATATAATATGATCACACATGTTTACGATAATATAGAGATTATGTTATTCCAGTTAGTAATTTGATAGTGTCGATGCATGGTGGGCTATATATGCAACCCTTTTGGTTAAACGATCTAGTACTTATTACAAATAAAAAGTCGCAGCCTAACAGTAACTTAAGTTTTCTTTTTCTTATCAACAAAAAAAAACTTAAGTTTTCTATTGAAACATAGTTTTGAAAAGATCCAAAGTTTCTACAGTTTATTGGCAAAGAAAAAAAAGATAAAAGGGAGGCAAGAGCCATTGTCATGTTAGTGTTAGGGAGGACCATTCCTCGAAGATATGATGAAACTGACCCCAACTTTTTTTTTCTTTTGGTTCTTTTCATATTTTTTTATGATCAATGTAAAAACTCTATTTTCTTTTTTTTTTCTAGTGGCCAATTCATTGAGCGACACGTGGCTTAGTTTCATGGAAGTGAGAAGATGCTTTATTCTAATCGTAGCCACGTCATTTTCACAATCCACTCACACACAGACACACCTCTTCTTTCACATTCACGCTATTGTGCGGTCGTGGCTGATCCCTTCACGTGGGTCTCTCAAATCTTTTGATTTTTTGGTTTTACCCACAAGAATAAAAAATCACCGGATTCGTCATTTTTTTTACTCCATCATAGTCGTTACATGTTTACTTAAAAAGTTAAAAACCCCTCGAAGAAAATACAATAATGATGTTTAAAAACTTGAAGGGGTTTTAAAACATCGAAATTTAAATAAAATATAAGCTAATTAAGACAGAGACTAGTAATGAATAAGGTATTAACAACTAAAGAGAATGTCGACGAAACGTAGCGGGAAGACCGTTTTGAGGGATTGGAAATGGACTGTACTGTATTCCTTTCTCTCCTCCCTTCACTTCCCATCTGCATATACACAAATCCAAAAAAATATATACCATTTAATAACCAAAAACAAATATGTGTGTGAAAGCATATAGATGTTTGAGTCATGTACTTCTTAGGAAAAGAATAGCGGTGTGCTTAATCATGTTTAGACAAGTTACTATGCAAAGTGTTTATTATGTTTTGTGTACTGTCATTAATTTTAAATTCTTGTTTCTTTGACACGTTTTATTAAGTTTGTAACATAAATAATTATAATGTAAATGATCGAGAAAGAATTAAAAGTGTCCTTGTGTGTATTGAGTAAGTATTATGCTTAGACAAATTTGTATATAAGGTCGTATCTAATAAATAAATAACTATGTAGTCGGACAGTACGTAGACATGTGGAGCTCATGTTGTAATAAATCATTCATTAGGCTAAAATTTTATCGTGCATGGAATTAAGTTAAAAATTATACTAAGAGAAGAAAAGAATAATACCCGAAACTGGAAGTTAAATGGTGGAGAAGTATCAGAATTTGTAACTTGGCAAGTTCGTTTCCTGGACATGCATGAACTCCACTTCCAAAGGGCATGAACGTATTCGGCTTCGGATTCACCTTCAAGTAGTTTCGACCAGTTAACACGTACGTTAGATTTATCTTTTTTCAAGAGTAATAAACCAACTTTATACGTAAGTTTTTTTTAATTATTTACCTCGAATCTAGATGGATCGAAAACCTCAGGGTCTGAATAATATTTCGGATTGTGATGAATATTCCGAAATAGTGGCATCACTTTCCATCCCTTAGGTATCAAATATCCTGTATACAATGCATGTTACAAGAAAAAAATTATTAGTGATTTATATGTATTTGGACCACCACGTTTTGATAACAATAATACAAACAAACAAAAAAGCTTAATATAGATATAGAATGTTCTAGTAGTGTGGTGACATGATTTCAATTAGTACCCTTATATTCAACATCAACCACTGCTTCTCTGAATGTGAAGGATATGATGCTTGACATCCTCAAGCTCTCAGCTATAACCTATTTCATATAACATCAAAACATGAGCTGAATGTTAAAGGTAGTCCATATACAGAAACCTAAATATTAATTATGTGATTAATCAAATACCTTATGTGTTAGGGGCATATTCCTCGTTTGTCCCCATGTTAAACGTTTCTTCCCTCTACTGTTTTCTTCATTTATAGCCCTTTGCTCAGTCTGCAATCATTATGAACGTACATAGATTTAAGGATATATATACACACAGAAGAGAGGAGGAAAATATTAATTATATGCATGTGATCAAACCTTGACAGCTTCTAGAAGCTTCTGATCATCATGTAAGTACTTAAGAATCCAAGTTAGGCAACTAGCTGTCGTGTCTTGTGCGGCGAAAAGGACTCCGATGATGTTGTCTGCAATCTGTTCTTGGGTTAGGACACGGCCTTTTTCATCCTTGAAGTTGAGTAGATGACCGAGCAAGTCCGTTTGCAAGACCCTTTTCTCTCTTCTTTCGCAGATAATCTCGCTTACTATCCTCTTTAGCCTATTTCTCGCCTAATTTTAAGGAATTTTAGTCAGTTAATTGTTGAAGTTTAGTTTAATTTTATGGAGATTGGTTTATTTTTTTCGTTCTAGAAATGAGATTACCATGAGAGCTTTGTGATAAGATGTTCCGGGGAGACTCATGGGGAAAGAGTTGTAGCCTTTTTCCACAATATTGTAGTTATGTTTCAAGATCTCTTTGTAAGAACACTCCAAATGCCCAAATATGGCTAGAATACCCACATCAAAGGCAAACTGCAAGAGACAAGTTTATCTTGTGTATTAGGATTTGTCAGATATTACCTGATAAAGAAAGTTGCATTTTGTGAGTTTGTTTGCTGTGTATACGTATATGACCATATATATAAATACCTTCTTCATCTCTTGGTAGGTGGAGACGATACCCATATTGGACCAAGATTGTAAGGAAGAGAGGGCAATGTGCTCGATATCAGGGATGAGTTTACGGATGGTTTCAGGGTATAAAGAGGACTGAACAAGTTTCCTTATATGGGAATGATAATCTCCTTGGTGGAAAAAGAGCGCAGAGGGTCCTATTAGCTTCTCTTTGCTTCTCGGATAAGTTGGTCTGAACATATGGGCATGAGTCACAAGGACAAACTTCGCGGCCTCAGGGCTAGCCAACATCACGCAAGGATAGCCGAGGATTCGGGTTTTGAATATCTCTCCATATCTATACATCATAAGATAAAAACATAAATCTAAGAGCATAACCGGAAAGTAACTTGAGGGACAAGCTTTTGAAATTACCTATTTTGCTTGGAAGTGAAGAAGACACTGGGGTCTTGTGAATAGAGTTGTAGAGTCTCTCCTAAGTAAGGCCATCCCATAGAACCAGGGGGAAGCTTACCTCTGCTGTTCTTTTTCTTCTTTGAAACAATCACTCTTGCCAAAAGCAAGCAGATCAAGAAGAAGCTTGGTATTAACAAGAGCCAAAGTTCAGCCATCTTCAGTTTAATGTTCCGTTGGTGATAAAATGTTTTGGAGGATGAAATAAAATTTGAAATCGGGAGGATGAGGAAGAAGAAGAAGAAGAAGAAGAAAATATGGAACAAAAGACACACAAATACATAAGAGAGAGGTGGGTATATATACACACATAGAAATTGTGGAGAAAAAAAAAACATATTTGGTATTTATATATTTGATTTTTTATATATTATTGTTTTGTTTTATTTTCTTCCAAAACGTAAAAAGATGACGACTATACTATCTATCTAGTCACAGTTTTGGCTTCTCAGGCGAAAAAGCTGAATAGATCTAAATATAGATCTTGTCGATTCTTATTTATTGTAGAAGGATATAGACAATTTTTATTATTTCAATTTTATTTTGGTGTCTTACAAGAATATATGTTTTTTTAATATTATTTATGAATATATGTTTTAATTAATGAGGGTGCTAGAAATCGCGATTTAGTTTATTACTGTTGATATACGTACTGGTACTACTGCCTTTCTTTTTAAGGATATGAGCAGTGTAATTAGCTACGACAACGTTCATATTCCGTATTATATTAGTGCAAATATTTTTTGATATACAAACATCCTCTTTTCTTCAGTAAGGTCTTTTACAGAGAAAAATATGAATGTGTAAAAAAAAAAAAAAATTAAAATATTAGTATTAATAAAATTAGTTGTGAAAATTTTCGACCAATCACAGTTTAATTTTAAATCTGACAGTCTATCATGTTAATATCAAATGAAAAAAAAAAAAAAGAATTTGTTCCCTAAGAAAAAGAAAACTAGAAAAACACAAGTTTTTGGTTTTCACATTGTCAAGTGTTAATTTTCCAATGAAAAGTCAGAAGGTGGTTAGTTAACTGAGATTAGAAGTGTAGTGCTATGCGTTTTCAGAGATATCCACAAAAATCGAGTCCTTTCCATAATTGCCTGAAACATAAATTTTCTCTAGCTATCTCTCGGTTGACCCAAGACAAAACGAGATCTCTCTCTCGCTATATATCTCATTATTTACTACACAGTACGTAGATGAATTATACAACCTTTTCACATTTTTAGCCTACGTACTTTTACTTATACATATATATTTTTTTTTGCTACAAAATGTACATCTTCTAATATATTTTAGCTACAGTACATTTATTTTGTTGCTTTGTAGGGTTGGGATAAGCCCTGTGTTGAGTCCAAAGAATGTCGACAAGCCATTATAATTAACTAAAATCATCATTGCGATAGCTAAAAGTGTATATATTTGTGTTAGAGGTCGTCGTCGACCAGGAATATATAATAGCGCATATGTTTAGGGATATATATACCAATATACCATGATGATTACATTTGCAGAGCGATACGAATTCATTAGTAGTGGGAACGAGATATTGTGGAACCATGCATTTCATTCCAAGATTATAAAATGTTGCATGGCATTGGCTTATTTATATACCCAATGAACGACTTGCAACATACAATTTGATCACCGGCGCCATGTAGGCATTATATATCAAACATGGTAGTTGGTTTGAAGAATTCGAAAGAAATACGCGTCTTCTAGCATTCTATAGGAAAAAAAAAAAATTAGCATTAAAAATTACTTCTAATTTTATTTCTTGATTTGATGTGATTAACGTTTCTAGTTTCTTCTCTACATGATATATAACATTTACGGAAGTGTTTTATAACAAAAATTGAATCATGGATGTGAATATAGCTTTTGAAGTTTACATATCGAGATCTACGTACGAAAATAACAGGTGCATTATATTGCTCGTGACAAATTATTTCCTTACAAGGCATAATCCAATTCTATAAGGGAATTGCCATTTTCAGTAACATAACCTAATTATGATCTTATGTTGGTTGCGTATTATTCTTTAATTTAGAGATCGATCTAGTAGTTTCTTCTTTGTTCGAGTTTTATGACTATTTAATTTGAAATCATTTTAGCTATATTTGCATATTGTGCTGTTTATATCAATAAATAAAATGAAAATATATGTACCTTTATGCCCAAGAAAATAGTAATATATATATATCAATATAACTCTTAGCTCCTCCGAAAGGTTTGGAACTTTCAGTATGAAAATATTGATATTTATAAGACTAGTAAATACATATTTTAGATGAATACATGTAGCTAGGATTATTGATGAAATGAGAGGTGACGAATTTGTCCGAATCATATAAAGTTATAGATGAAATATTACGAGGGAAAATGAAATGGACTTATGAGAGAACAAAGTCGGTGCCGGTGCCTTACACTTACCAATTGTCTCCGTCTGATTTGAACCTATAGGCTAACAAAGTTCACAAAAATATATATATTTTTTATAATATATTTTTCATGTACATTTCATAATTAATTGGCCAAATGGTCTTTTTTTAACTGGCCAAATGGTTGTATTGATGTAACCTTACAATACAAGAATAAGAAGTTATTTGCTTAACATGATATGATTTTCAAACATAGCTTAATATAATATCGCTCCGATACAAAATGTACTACTCTAATAGTTATTGATCATAAAACGATATTAAACATGCTATTTTCGGTTTTGCTTACCGCTTTAATAACCACTAGAAAAAATGTAACGTTTAATGTCAATAATAGTATTTTTAAACACTTCACTTTCGTCTGTTCATATTTTTGACTTTTTCACGCAATTTAAAATATCATGGATTCATAGTAGTTTTCTTGCTAATTGTCAAAACAGCCATATATAAGTATATAACTTACGTAAAAGACTATTTTATTGTCATGCATAATTTTTTTTTTAAAGTTGTGTAACACTTTATACCCTGGATTGGAATCTTGGATGATAAGATTATCTTTCGTAATATGGAATTTTATTTTTATAAATAGAAAAACGATGGCGGCCAGAAATATAAAAATGTGGTGAAGGGGTAGTTGCCGTCAATTGGGTGATCTAAAAAAAGAAAGAGAAAAATAACGAAAAAGGAAATATATTTATATTTTTAGGTTGCGGGAAGAAGAGGGGAGGGGAGGGGAGGGGAGCAATCCAGTGGGAGTCGGCGCATTTTGTGTTCACGTGATGACGTGACACAACGATGTGGGACTCAACTCAAGTCTCAAACTCATCCTTAATAATAATAATATTGCAATACAGCTCAGTTGTGTTGTTTTGTGACTCTTTTGTGTTAGAAATAATATATTTACATATATCTTATTTTTTTTTTTTTTTTTATTACTCAGGGTAAATTCCCGAACCTATGGAAGAATCCGAAACTAATCCCTGGGGAGAGGGTATCCCACGGATAGGGTCCCCCCAATTTTTCAAATAGACCTTAAGCAAGAGGGTCATACCCATGTGGCCAAAAAGATAAAGCTAGCAATTCTGCGTCCGGGAAAAATCGATCCCTGGCCTACACCAACAGGGCGACTCTTCCACCAGACTAGAACCACTAGCCCACCACCTCTGGTTTACATATATCTTATCTTGTACTAGAGTATTCACACTTGATACTATAACTAATATAAGAAATAATATATTTACATATATCTTGTCTAACATTTTGGTCATTCTACCATAAGATTGCGGGAACCTCTCTCCGTCGTTTCCGGTGAACAAATGGGTCCGACCACCGTACGGAGCTAAGCTAACACGTGGAAGATGGTTAAGGTGCGCGTGGGACGCAAGCTCCGGATGACATCAGGTGATTCGTGTTGTTACTGTTTTGGGGATCAAAGACTGTTAACAATTCTTAATAAGGGTCTGATCAGTGATCATGTGTGTGTGTAGTATATGGACACAACACAACACAACAAATTAAAGGAACAAAGTGGAAGACAGTTTAACTTGTTATTTTCTTTAGTTGGTCGGATCTGGAGTCTTCCATAACGCAACGGCAACCCCCATTTTATTGTTTTTTTCTTTTTTATTATTATTTTTATACGACCTCACCACACTAAACTCATACGATGTATTTTTTTAGGTTAGCATGCACAAACAGTTTTAAAAATCTATAGCAAATTTTACCCTATCTTCTATAGTAGGCAACAGAATAGCTAGATAGACAGTAAAATACAAGTTTTACATGTGATAAACGAGAATACGAGACTATGATTTAACAATGCAACCACTGCACTAAAACAGTTTAACCATCGAGAATTATTAACTTGGTGATCAATAAAAGGTCATACACAGATTTGTGTTTGTCGGTAAAACTCTTATGGAGTTATAATAATTAATCAAGCCATTAATTAACAACAAATTTTGTAATCAAAATGCACTTCTTTGACTTGGCTCCACATGTATAGCTTACAAGTGCACTCTTTCTCTTTCCCTAAGTGCTTTTAGATTTTGTAATTATTAAATCAACGACAAATAAATTGTTATAATGATTATAATTGTTAGAATCATAGTACTTGACATGCAAGGTAGTGACACGAGTAAGCCCTTTTTCTTTTCTTTTCTTTTTTCCATTTTCTGTTAAGCTAAAGTTTTTTCACAAAATCTTACCCATAATTTGTTTAAGTACTAAAATTCACAGCTCAGAATTTTACGACACATATTTCATCTGTTTTACTTTCTCTCTTTCTTGTGTCAAATATGAAATACTCATCAATTATATCGTGTGGGACAAAAATGTAGATATTTAACACAAATAACAAAGACGACGTAGATATTTCTTGAGAGAGATCACGCGCATGGAGAAAACAAAACTTTACATTGCTTCTTATACACCATACCTTTTAATGATCAATAATGCCTTACTTTCCTTTTTCTTACGATACACATCCTTATATACAGTGTTTATTTATATAATAAATAGATATTAGTCTATATATATGTATAGAGATAAAGTGATGAGTGTGGGTAATGATTGGGAGGTTTACAAATGGAGCACAAGAGAGGGATGACTCATGCATAGACACTCCAAACCCTTCAATTATAGACTTTGCAGCATGCATATGATATTGAATCTTCTCCTTTTAATTATTCTCTCTTTTTCACTCATGCACTCATCTTTCTTCCATTTCTGTACGGCTCTTCCTCTCTATAATTATCTTAGCAGATAATATATTTATGTTTATCTTAATAGACTTTGTGTGAATATATATATTTATCTATTTATGCAAAGCTTACGCATTAGATTAGCTAGATATAATACATATATACATATGTATCGTTGTAAAAGATGTAGGTGTTAAGAATAAAGGTTATAATTAAGCACATGTTTGATAGTGGTTAGGTTAACACTAATATTCCCACTGACGATTCAACAAAACCAAAACTCTAGCTAGTTTGAGGACATGTGTTTGGTTCATAAAGGTCGAACAATTTAAAGTGAATCCATGTACTGTAAGCCTATTAGTGAATGTATCACTTAATCTCTGATGATAAAGATACTACAAGCTTTGGTTGAAACATGACAGGAGCATGTTTCAAGTATGTCATTGGTCTTACATTTTTTATTATTTGTTGGATTCATATCAGTTTTCAGAAAATTCGGGACAGTAACAAGATGGAGATTTAACGGTTTTTTAGCCACTTTTGGTATAAGCAAACATTGTAATATCATAAAGTAGTGTTTGGTAATACAATATAAAAAAAAAAATTATGAAAAAGAAAATTGCAAGATTAGATTTGCAAGAAAAAAGGAGAGAAAGAATAAGAAAAGAGTAAACCCAAAATCATTGCCAAATTTGTAACTCTCTTCGCTCTACTCCACTCATGTCTAGTTCATATGTTATCTCTTTCAAACTTGTGTTTCATTTTTTTCACATATATTAACACTACAATTAAAACCGAATTTTTTAAAAAATTATATCACTAGCTACAGTAAATTGGAATAACATATGCTTTAACTCTATCTTATCCATAAATTCATATACCGACATCTTTTTTACGTGCATGAGAAGTGATTATATTTTTCCATTTGGTCAGGGGTTTTCACATGGTCTTCCCGGGGCCTAGGGGGATTACGGCCTACAGTTCGAACCTTCTGGTAATCAAAAAAAAGAAAAAAAAAAAACTTTGAGAAGTGATTATATTTGATCGTCATTGATAATAATGTATGTAGTTGCTTGTCATTCTCTCGTAGACTAGTTTATTAACAAACTACTTCTGCAAAGTTTGTAACTGAAAAGTTTTTTTCTAATAACTCAAAACGCTATACTTACTTATTCGATATCCATCAATAAGTAACACTAAAGACTAGCAGTGATTATTATTCTCCCTTACTTAAGTTCTCCACACAAGTCGATTGATATGTAAGATAAGACAGATTTACATAAGTTAGTGTAAATGACTCAATAATATGAGACAGAAATAAAGATGATGGAGCAGCATCCTAAAAAGACTTTAGTCAAAGATCATGCTCGAGGCAAAATCAGACAGTGGGATTCTCTGTCCATGTAAGAGTAAAAAAAAACAAAATTTGATTAATATATTTTCCCACTTCCATTCCATATCATCATGACTTGTAACCGATTATCAAAGATTTCTCTTTGATTTATTGTAAAATCAGAAAGAAAGAAAATGTCAATCAAATACAAGATCCATGCAGTATCTGTAAATCAGTTAAAGCTGATCTGAAAATATTTGTGGCACTTTGTGTTTTTATCAAGCTATTCTTGATTTCTTGAACTTATGTGTAATGCATGTACCCCAATAAGACAAAGCAAAAACTGTTTTATTTTTATATGTACACATTCCCTAAATCAGCCTGAGACAAACTACATTTAAAGCTGGTTTCACAAATTATGAAAATAAACTTTGGTTCTCTTCTAAACTGGGGCATGAGTTATAAATTTATAATAGTTTAGACGAAGACAACTTCAAACTTGGCACAAGGGTTTCTCTGTATGTGAGTATTGAGACTTGAGTTTCCTTCGAATTTGAAGTTGTAAAGGGCTTGTCTTTGAGTCAAACCAAGCGGGTATATCCCGTGTACTCTAAGCTCACTGTCTCCTCTTATGCTCGCTGGTCTCTCCTTCTTCCATATTGGCTCATGTCCCTGAGACTTGAACTTTGCGAGAATTGCAGATTTCAGGGCTTTCAAAGTCAGATTCCCATCCCTGTCACACCATAAGTATTGAGCCAAACAATTTCCATATCGTTATTTTCCTCGTTTTGGTTAAGAGATGAACAAGCGGATACGGATTAGTATTGGCTTACTTTAAGAAGATTGATTCCATATCGAACCGGCCTCTTTCTCTAACATACAAATGGTAAACTGTCTCTGAGCCTCTAGTGCATTTGCAAGGTCGTCTCTTAAACTCAGGGCTCTTCTCTTCTTGCTCCCGGATCTTTGTAGCCACGAATATGCAGAGACGGCAAGAAGAGTGGACAGCAGCCATATCAACTAGTGCCTTAAAAGAATCCGAAGGGCCTTCGTGTTTCCATCTGATTAAAAAACAGAGCTTTGGAGCTTTTCAATATGTCTAAACATGTTCGTCTTTCGTTTTCATTCTGGAAAACATTTTTACAATATTACCACACCTTAGTGTCTGATTGTAGGCATCAGGGTTTTCCACAAGATACTTCATTCTCTTTGCAACTGAGTTGACATCATCAATCTGCTTTATGTGAAGGAATGACTCTGGAGAAGGTGCAAATTCTTTTATATTTGGAGCTCCAACAACCACAGGGACAGATCCTAATAAGAAGAATTGATCATTTTTTCATAATAAAAGTATCAAATTGATCATATATTGCTAATCAGAATTAGAAAACAAGGTAGCTTTAAAGCTCACGTATATGATGAACTACATATATAAATCACCATACGTTCATTAATTGACATGATAATAAGCTGAGATCATGCAAGATGACTAACAGTTAGAGTCGCAATATAACAGTCTTCCAAATTTCACCTGGTGTCTGAGAAGGCAATAATAGATAGCTACTTCAATTTAGACAATGATTAGTATGAAGGTTAATGACTCATAAAAGATTCCTCTAATGTTACTAACGGACACAAACATGGCAGGGTGTTTTGTGACGCATAATCCAACCCAAGTATCCGAGAAATATGGATTCGGGTAGCCTAAATAGTGTTTGGTATACACTATCCCTTTCCCACAAATGGTTGGCTACATGTTGATACTGTAAACTGAAACCTTAACCCAAATCACACACAAAGAATCCAAATACTACCTGAAATACCAGAACTGAAATCTGAATTTATACAGGACTTAGTTTACATTGGCTATAAATTTCAGGCATTGATTTTGCTTAGCCTAACTAACCATAGATGAACTTTTTTAGGATGAAGTTTGTTTTTCAAACCCGAATCCACCGAAATGGCGAAATGGTAACCCATAGACACAAAATCGCAAATGCTAATTCCTATAATGAAGCAGACACTAAAGTTTGATCGGCAGAGAGAGAAAGAGATCTATTTATACCAGCGACTAGAGATTGGAAGAACTTCTCTGTGACATAATCCTCCTCGTTGGTGTTCTCAAAAGCTAGACTGAATCTGTAGTGCTTAAGAGCCTCAACCTTCTCCACTGTAATGAATTTCCGTAAATTATTGGTTCAAAGACTTGATATGGTAAGACATAGAACATTTCGCTAGCAATGCACAATACATACCTCTCCCATCTCGGTTCCGGTGACAACCACCATAAGAATCAATCTTAACATTCGCCGCCATTAAAGCTTCAAGAGCTTGAATCCTGAAATTCCGAGCCGCACAATTGGAAATAAAAGCTGCCGCAAGAGCTTTCTCGGTCTTTGGTTGCACTGGAGCCATAATATCATATTCTGCCCATGAGAAATACCCAACAGGAACATCTGAAGAAAGACTAGTTGTCATCACAATATTATAACCCCTCCTGATGAAAAAACAAAGATAAAATGTCACTTTTTACGGAGTTGTACATGTCCTGCATACGAATAACGTCCTGTTAAAATTATGCTTACCCACCGTCGTGCATGAGAAAGATCGTTCTGTTGGTAGTACTGTGCTGATTCCATGGAACGGATTATACTGAGTGTTCCAGGTTGATGACCTAATCCAAAAGCCGCATCGGGTTTCTTATCTGAAGTGAATCCCATTGTACAATGAACAGAACACGATTGGAACTCCTACAATTGAGAGGAATGAAGTCAATAACCACTCATCTGAAGCTCATCCTCCAATATTTGGACGACAATAATCTAGTGCCAACCTAACTAATTAGGATTCGTGAAAACAGAAAGAAGAGCTGCTCTCTATTATCATTCAGAAGAAAGAATCACTGTATCCGCATCAATGTGTATAACTGGTAAACCACAGTATCCAATCAACATTACCATACATATATAATTTTGCTCATTCCGTGGTCACACATTACTACCATCCAACAGCTAGTTACCAAGCAAAAGCCTCAATTTTTATCATTAATCACAGCAATTTAATCCTCTTGACTTACTCTGCTATGAAACTTGAGCTCAAAAGAAGATAACTAATCACCCAGAGAGACTATATATTCATAATTTGATAACAGACATATGAATCTGGGGCAAACCTTATCACCACCAGAGATAAAGATGGGATCTTTACTGAAATCTCTAGAATAAGTCACTGAATCCACTCTCTCCAACCACTCTATGCATTTCTCCATTCCCGACCCAACCTTCAAATCGGACGACGACTTGGTGAAAAAACCGGTCAATGTATCGACCAAAGTAGCGTCATCGAGCCGACACAGAAACCCGATCTCGATGATGACAACGAGAGCCACAAAGATAGGCAAAAAGCTCGACACTTTACGCCTGAAAGAGGAAGAAGAGCCATTTGCTACAGGCAATTCTTCATGGGTCGATCCAATTTTAGATCCTCGAAGATTGGAGAGAACACCCATTAAACAAAGCTACGATTTTGTCAGAAATATGATTTGATCTTTTTTTGTTTGATTGATGAGAAAGTAGCAAGCACACTTGGGCTTTCAAAGTCAAATTGTTTTTGTATTTTATATGATTTGTTTGGGTGGAATGTTTTGTATTCGTGAGCATGTTTTAGTATCAGGTTAATAAATAAATTGGACGATGTGAAATTTGGATTTTGGAAGAAGCCGGAGAATTCTATCCGGAATCGATTCAAATCAAATCACGTATAGGTTAAAAGATTCGTCCTTTAGTGCCCAAGGCGGCTAAAACCATGTGAAGAAGAGGATGATCATCTTTACTTTGTTTAAATGATATACTTAGCTTTTAGAGAAGAAACAGTTGCTAAAGAAGTGATCACATGAGAAAGAGAGATCATATCTATCTTTACATGCTTCAATTGGAAAAAAATACACTAAACATTATGGAACCTCAATGAAATATATGGAGATTTGTTACTTAAAAAATATGTAACATTTTTGTTAGAAGAAAATAGAAACTAAAATACATAGAAATTTAGAGAAAAAATAGATAAAATATTAGTTAATGAAAACTCAAAGATACTACAACAATAACATATACTAATTAAATAAATAGAAGATATATAGTGTAAATAAAGATAAAAATTTAAAATGTATGATCTATAAAATCTTATTATATAAACCTTGGTTTTCAGAGTTAGTCATTAACAAGATCGTGACACGTGTTAACTGAATTAATAAGATGCTGACATGTGTCAGATAATTAGTGGCAACCTTGGTTTTCAAAGTTAGCTATTAACAAGATCGTGACACGTATTAACTGAATTAATAAGATTTTGACATGTGTTAGAAATAGTGGTAATAAATTATATAATTTAGTTTAAATATTTTCAAAATTGAAAAAGAAAATAAAAATTCAGGAAATTTAACAATTACTTAGTAGTAATCCTAAAATAAAAATGATAGTAATTATAAAATAAAATTATTAATAAAAAATTATAAAAACTAGGTCTAAGGAATTAAAAAATAACAAAAAAAAAATACAATAATTTAGTCAACTATAAGTTATTCTTAGAAAATATTCGCATTATCGTGAATATTATGTAATAACTATTTGAATAGCAGATTATTTAATAAATAACGTCAGAATAAAATGGCCAATTTGTCATCTACCAAATAAAAAAAAGTGAAAAATATAGCATATTGATTGAAAAAATAAGAAAAATAGGATTAGGGGCATGAAAAATTACCTTTGGTGTTGTGATGTTTTAGTGATAATGGTGGGTGGTGGCTACATGTGGCTGAAAGTGGTGGCAATGGTCGGAGACGGTGGTGTCACAAATGGTGGTGGCGATGGCCGAAGACGGTGGTGGTGGCGATGGCCGGAGACATCAGCGGTGGCGGTGGCCGGAGACGGCAGTGGTGGCAGTGGCCGGAGATAGCAGCAGTGGCAGTGGCCAAAGACGACGGTGGTGGCAGTAGCTGTTGGTGGCCGGAGGTTGTGGCTGCTGGTCACCGGAGGCATTGGTAGTCGATAGCCGGAGGTTGTGGCTGCTGATCACCGGAGGCATTGGTAGTCGATAGCCGGAGGTTGTGGCTGCTGGTGGCCGGAGGCGGCGGTGGTTTGTGGCTGGATGTTGAGCGGCCGGTGGCTGGAGGTGGTGGTGGTAGGAATGTGATGATAAGTCAGAACACCAGACCCTAAAGATAATAAATTCTCAACCCAAACTTTTAATCATGTAATGTGGTTAAACATGTCAATAATACATATATTACAATGAATATAAAATTTTAGTGGTTAGAGTAGTCACTCGCTTAATTATAGTTCTTTTGAATGTTAAATCTACTAAAATCTCAATTAAAAATTTCATTAAAAATAATTATAAATAAACAATGCAAAAACACTAAAAATATAAAAAATAAGGATTCATAAAAAAAAGTGAAATGGGTAACAATACATAAATTAGAAAATAACCAAAACCCGTGCAACGCACGGGTCCATATCTAGTTTAAATAATAAATGTGTGATGCTTAAACGAGTAGTTTATTTTTTTACAAGGCAAACAATTTCTTAGAACATCTTTTGTGGCTAGAGGTCGTCGTCACCAATGCCCTCACCAACCTTTCAATCATTGATTGTATGTAAGCTAGCCACATGCTCGTTTGGGATCTGAAACATTCACAAAAAAGTGAGATCTTAAAATCATAAAAATAATATGAGTACAAATCTACTAGTTAATTAGGATATTATTGACTCTATATTCTCTATGTTATGGTTGAATCTTATTCTTATACAACAGTTGCTAAAATTAATCAGTCTTGGTGATTTGTGTGAATTTGTAAAAAGAGGTCAAGCGGGTTGATATATATGGAGGAGATGAACTCTACTAGCATAACAATGATAGAACAAGTTTACAGATTGTGAATTAGAAGCAAGCATTAAATCTTGGGTAGCATCAAGCCATCAAGGTCGTCGAATGACTCGATGGTAATCTATGATTACATGAACTCATAGATGGGCTCTTCTATTGTATCATGCTCACTCTATACGCCGGTCTAACGTGGCAAAAGTGGATGTGTTAAAATTTAAAGAAAAAACTAAAAAAGCAAAATAAGCAAACATTGTAATAATACCAAAAGAGGAATGAAAACAAAATTTCTGTATTTGGAAGCAATGATCTTAGACTCCACGCAACTGTGTTCTCTCTTTATTATGTTTTTTGTTTTGGAATAGTGCATGGTGTGGTATTCTTATTGGCTTCTAACGACAATGGGGCTCCCATAAAGAAAGCACCACTACCACTTCTATGATCTCTATCTCATGACTAACACTTTAACATATTAAATTATATGAGACATAAGAATCATTTATGTTTTATGATGTAGATAAAAGTCACACAAAACAAAATAATAACACATCTCCTATATCTGGATTGCCATTGGTATAACAAAACGATTAAAAAGAATATATATATATATATATATATATATATATATATATATATATATATATATGGTTCACAAATTTTTTGAAAAAAAAGATATTATAGCATATTTTCATTATTAATGGTTTTACAGTTTGATAAAGTATTTTCATGAGAAACAGTCTAATCAGAATTTATAATAAAATCAAATTATAAAACAGAAAATGATAAAGTTATTTGGATTTTTATAGTATAATGTTTGTGAATCAATTTTTCGTTAAAAGGAGAAAACAATTAAATAATTTAAATTTGGATGATGATATGACGATAATAATAACACAGATCAATAATCTACATATGTATAAGGCCAAATATTATAATTTTTATTTTCAGTCTTATAACAATTTATTTGTATATTAATATCTTTTATAATTTTTTTCTTCTCTTTAACTATTATGCTATGGTTTATTAAATTATTTTCCTCCTCAATATTTTTTTTTTACTAATGAAATTTACGAAAAATATTTCTAGTAGTGCTAATAAAAAATGGTACATAAAGTTAATCAAATCTTATATATTTTCTATGGATAATATCTTATCTAATATGGACATTTACTAAGTCTAATATGGACATTATATTTAGTCTTATCTAATGTATGAATTAGTATGGCTGTTGAAAAAATGTACCATCCTTATCGTCAACCATTTTGGAAAAAGACAAACCAAGGTTTTGAACTTTTTTTATTTTTAGTTTACAAATAAATTTATATCCATTATTTACATTTTCTTTTTGTGAAGATTGCTATTGTGCCACATATTAATTTGAATAATTGGTATAAATCTAAATGAAGAATATTAAAATAGACATATACAGTAATTTCATTTTATAATTTGATCTAAAAGAAAGAATATTCATAATTATGATTTAACTCCAAAGAAATTATATAATATAAAAAATCCAAGCACGATCTCCAACCACTCGAATCCACACTGTCGGAAACAAACGGTCAATATTGTACCACGTCGCGTTCTCTGATTGGATATAAATCTTATACAAGCACTTCATAACTTAATCTCTTTTTTCTCATTCGTCCACGTTTGCTCTTTTTAAATTATAAATTAATTAATTGTTTAAGATATACACAAAAAAAAAATAAAAGAAAAGAAAAAAATCTGAAAAAAAAAAGAGAAAGCTTTCAGCCTTAAAATGGCAGCTCGTGTCGAGGCGGCAGCAACACACATGTCGTCTCTCCCCGCAGCTGCTTCTCTGGAGTTTTCGCAGTCGCGAATCTTATTTTCAAGAAATTAAAATTTTTGTTGGTAAGACATATTTAACCTCTTTTGCTCTTTTATTATTATCCGTTCTGGATCTGTCTCTGTCTCTGTCGGATCATCATCCACTTCGCCAAATTTGTGTTCTCTTTTCTCTGCTGCGTTTATGAATCATGTAGAATTAAGTAGTAAAGGAAGTGACTTTGGTAGTGAAATTTGAGTTTGTGTTGAAGAGAGTCTCTTTACGAGATTAATTTATCGATCTGATTTTTTTTTGTTGCTATTAGGTTTCGATTCGATCGGTTTGCTTTTCATATGGAATCTTAAATAGATCCTTCTCATGCTTGTTGTGTTTTGCGATTTGTATTTTGACTTCATTTTCGAAATTTCCTGGTTTTGCGATTATATTTTGGCATTTTGTTTACAATTCTTGGATTTCGACAATATGTGTGACAAGTGATCTGTTCAAATTATATTTTGGCATTTTGCTGATATGCTCATGTTTGGGTTATGAGTGAACACTGTATCTGGTCTGAATTCATTTTCCGCAGAAAAAAGGTCATCAGTTTACGTTTTTTTTCATAAACGTTATCCAAAGATCTGACCTTTATTGATTGACTTTACTGTGCTTTTGACATTTGTTCACACGCATTTATATGGTTTTTTCAGTAACGCTTTGGTTTTATTTTTTCTTAAATGGATGTGAGAACATGCAGTGTGTGACACACAGCTCACTCCTTTTTAAGTTTCATGGATTCTTAGCATTGTGGATCCCCCCTAATTGCTTTACTTTTACTTTTAGAAGCAGGATTTTAGGGAGTGGTTTGCTTTGAATCCACTGCAGAAGAAGAAGGTGAATACAAGGATTATGGGAACTCATATCAATTTCAGCAACTTAGGAGGTGGTAGCACTTCTGGAGGGGAAGGGAGCAACCAGATGAAGCCAGCGGGTAATGTCATGCCCTTGGCGAGGCAGTCCTCGGTCTACTCCCTAACATTTGATGAGTTACAGAGCACACTAGGTGGACCAGGAAAAGATTTTGGGTCGATGAACATGGATGAACTCCTGAAGAGCATATGGACTGCTGAGGAATCTCAGGCGATAGCTATGACTTCTTCTTCTTCAACTGCTGCAGCTGTTGCTCAACCAACTGCTGGTATTCCCGTTGGGAATCTCCAGAGGCAAGGCTCTTTGACACTGCCTAGAACTATCAGTCAGAAGACTGTCGATGAGGTGTGGAAATGTTTGGTCACCAAGGACAGTAATGATAATATGGGAAGTAGCAGCGGAGGCGGTGGTGAGTCGAATGCGCCTCCTGGGAGGCAACAGACTTTAGGGGAAATGACACTTGAAGAATTTCTGTTCCGGGCTGGGGTTGTAAGAGAAGATAATTCTGCTCAACAGATGGGTCAGGTCAATGGAAACAATAACGACGGGTTTTATGGTAACAACACTGCTGCTGGCGGCCTAGGTTTTGGATTTGGTCAGCCAAATCAAAACAGCATATCATTCAATGGTAATAATGATTCTATGATCTTGAATCAGCCACCTGGTTTAGGGCTCAAAGTTGGTGGACCAATTCAGCAGCAGCAACAGCAACAACATCAGGTGCAACAACAGCAGTTGCTGCAGCAGCAGCAACAACAGCAGTTACAGCAGCTGAATCATCCTCATCCACAACAGCGGCTGCCACAAACCATTTTTCCTAAACAAGCAAACGTAGCATTGTCTGCGCCTGTGAGTATAGTGAACAAGGGTTTTGCTGGGGCTGCAAATAATTCCGTCAGCAATAATAATGGATTAGCTAGTTTCGGAACCGGGGTCACTGTTGCAGCAACTTCTCCAGGGACAAGCAGCGCTGAAAATAATTCTTTATCACCAGTTCCATATGTGCTTAATCGAGGACGCAGAAGCAATACGGGTCT
Organism: Capsella rubella; assembly: GCF_000375325.1. Classification (NCBI taxonomy): domain Eukaryota; kingdom Viridiplantae; phylum Streptophyta; class Magnoliopsida; order Brassicales; family Brassicaceae; genus Capsella; species Capsella rubella. Next base: position 6,847,858 of record NW_006238921.1, read on the forward strand.
AGAGAAGGTTATCGAGAGGAGGCAAAGGCGAATGATCAAGAACCGGGAATCAGCGGCTAGATCAAGAGCCCGAAAGCAGGTGAGTATTATTAATCCAACCAAACTGTTATCTAACCCCTATTTTTTGGTTTGACTATATTGGTTTTATCTTTTTTACAAAGACTGAATTACATAAAACCAGCAAAATTTCTTCTATCCCAAACCATTTGTAGTATGAAAGATGCTTTATGTTCCATATGTTTCACTATCCTCTAATTGCAGGCTTATACATTGGAGCTGGAAGCTGAAATTGAAAAGCTCAAGAAAACCAATCTAGAATTGCAGAGAAAACAGGTTTTATTCTGTTTCCGACGTTTTCAACATCTCTGTGTTATCTTTTTTTCCCTCTGAGACTTTCGAACTTGCCTCTGAAACATAGCATCCCTTATATTGCAGGCTGAAATGATGGAAATGCAGAAGAATGAGGTAATTGTTTAAGTTCTTTATTTTTTCATAAGTTCATTCTGAAACCCTTGACCATACTTGATTAGGACCAACATCCTAGCAAAAGACCAGACTTAAATTTTAGGTATAATTGTCTATGTTGGTCCTCATCAAGTATGTCCCCAACTGCAACTCAAACTTTAGATAGTTTTTAACATTTCGTCTCTTTGCTTCTGTTTGAATAGCCTTTTTTACTGTGTGGTTCACTAGTACTGCTTTTGAAATTAGCAGCTGAAGGAATCGTCAAAGCAACCGTGGGGCAGCAAAAGGCAATGTTTGAGAAGGACATTAACTGGTCCATGGTGAAGCAGAATGAAGCAACAAGAATGGATCAAACTAGACTGCGTAGCTTGGGAATTATGTAATAGGAGATAGTGCTACCTGTACAGGAGATTAAGAAAAAATATTGAGTGAAACTCTAGGATACAGAGTAGGAGAGTTTTCATTATGAATAAATAACATTTTGTGCCCTGACCTTTATTAGGCTAGGTTTAGATCATACTCTGTTTTTGTGTGTTTCACATCGTTGGGATTTCTAAATGACAGTTGTTTATATGTTCTCTCATGTCATTGACTTGGGTTTAGCTACTGCCAACAAAATCAGTCTTGTGCTTGACTCTGGTTAGAAAACATATTTATCTTTCAAAATTGCAATTAGAAAACAGTTTGGATGAAAACCCAAATGACAAATTCTAGAAAACAAAATATGCATTATGAGGAGAGATCATTTGTCTCTCTCCTCACTCAAAAAGAAAGACCATTTGGTGGAGAGGGAGGGGAGCCAGTCTCGAGCAGAAAACTCCGGCTACAATGTGACCTTGAAGTGGTACTAGAGGAAGAAGCCAAGCCACGGATGTCTCCACTTTGAAACCCTGAGTCACCTCTCAGCGACCGTCCTTTGTTCTCCTCAACTGCCATTGCAAGCCCGAGATGCAACGGATCACAGCTTTCGTACAACAGCCTCAGGACTTGCTTGATCGATGGTCTAGCCACACCTTCTTTCTCTGTGCACCATCTTACAACTGCCACTACTGTTTCAAGCTGTTCTCCATCTATGCAGTCTTTGATTCTCGGATCCACCAGATCTATCCGTCTTGATTCCGATAACAGTAAAGGTGTACACATTTCTACGAGGTTCCTACCTTCAACGACTGCTCCTTTCCCAGTTATGATCTCTAGCAACACCACTCCGTAGCTATACACGTCACTCTTCTCTGTCAGTTCTTGTGTTACAACGTACTCTGGATCTACATAGCCTGAAATTGAGATTTCATGGTATTATATTTTGCTCACTATTTTTCAAGAGTATTAGTTTCCTTTGTATCCTGACCTGGAGTTCCACGAATATCAGTATTAACAGGTTCAAAACAAATGGAGCCATCTCTAGAAGCATGAGCAAGGCCAAAATCTGCAAGCTGCATCGCATAAACCACAAATCACTTAATTCTCATGAAGTGAACAAATCGAAAAGTCAATGTATTGGTTCATGCGAAAGGATACAGACTCACCTTAGCAACAAAGTTTTCGTCAAGTAATATGTTGCTTGACTTGATGTCTCTGTGACAGAGAGGAGGGTCACAGTAGAAATGAAGGTATTCCTGGAGGAAAGGGAAAATATTCAGCCAATAACTAAGAACAGTAATACAACCCATAGAGTGTTAGTTTTATGGAAAAACGTAAATGAAGGCTTTGGAAATTTACCAGAGCATTGGCCACATCTATTGCGATCTTCATCCTAGTTTCCCAACTAAGTGGAGGTTTTTCTGTGGCTGCACAGAGTTAAAGAACAGAGTTCAAAATTCTCAAGTCAAGTCTAAAACATAGCAAGAAACTCTGGAAATCATGAGCATACAGTGTATATGATCCTTGAGGCTCCCATTTGCCATATACTCGTAGACAAGGAACCTGGAATTATCAGGTTAGATGAGCAGAGGGCAAATCCAATTTATTTTCCACACAAGAGGGGGGAAACGAAATGAAGCTAAACTGTAAGCATTCACCTCTCATTCTTCTTATTACAAAACCCTTTCAAAGCAACTAGATGGCGGTGATGCAGCCTGGCAAGAAGCTCTATCTCTCTGCAAAATTCATCTTCTGCTTGTTCAGAGCTCTTGTTCAACCTTTTCACAGCTGCGACCAACCCATTACTGAACTCAGCTTTGTGAACAGTGCCAAAGCCCCCACTGCCAATCACCATTTTGAAATCTTCAGTTGCTTTCCTTATCTCCCTGTAACTGAACTTCCGAAAAGCAGACGAATTACCTGCAAAAACTAACCACACATTTATTTTACATGGTCTAACATATCATGTCAGTGTACCATCAGAAGCAGTTTGCACCTTCATGAATGATCGACCTTGGGCGGGGAGAAGGAAGCGTCTTTAGATCACATTCCAAGCCCTTGGAGTCATCAAGTTCCTGTTTTTTTCTTTGGATAAGAACTATTAGGACTGCGAGCATAACAAGAGCAAAAGCAGTAACAGCGATCCCAATAGCTGGAACCACTGTCAAGTGATATCGATGGTGACTTTTAATTGCAGACAAAACAAGATTATCACTGCTTGGACTATCAGCTAGCTCAGGACTTGGAGAAGTTTCTGGGCTCAGTGACGCTGGAGACGACTCTGAATAGAAATAAAAACAACAGATAATTCAGTCTGGGTCTGATATTAGTAATATTATCCAGGACACACTAAACTATAGAGGGTTTGTCTAGGATCTTTCCCAATATAGAAAAAATAAGAAGGTTATACAATCCATGAATACCAACTTGACACACAAAACTGCATATACCTGGAGAGGGGCTAAGCTCAGGCACATTAAAGAAGCAGCTAGCAAGTTCAAGGGCCGATGAATTGTCAACCCGGCTAGCTAATACAGCATAAGTTGCATCTCGACAAGTGCTCAGTTTGATGCTATTATCTGCACCAACGAGACTACGAAGGTAGGTGACACCGGAATCCAAGCACTTCCTACAGTGTTTACCCGGTGGAAGTGGGAGTCTGCAGTTTTTAGAAACATCTCGAAACGTGATGGACTGAAGCATCTGCGTTACAGTGGTCAGACCCTCACAGTCGTAGTTGACAAGAATCTTGGTCCCTAAACCACAGAAGATAGTTGCATTTCTTGGAATTCCATAAAGCTCCATGGTTCTAGAGATGGTACTGATGCATATTTCGGTCAAATCAGCTGGAACTCCAAGATCTGTACTGTAGTTTGCATAGCGGGCAACAGATACTGCAACGAAAGCATTCATGTAGCGGCAGCATTGGGCTCTGTCGGCATTGTTTGAGCAAACAGAAGCCACGAGAGTGAAGTTAGATGAAGTCAAGTCCAATGGACAACCTGCTACACACAATTAAAACACATAAATTACACAACTTTGCATCTTTTTTTGCAAGAAAATCTCATCAATGGTTTGGAATTTAAGCAACAAAGCTCATTTACTAATCAGAAGAAAAGAGACCAGAACACTTTTAAAGACCAATGCACACTGAAATTCCCAAAACCCCAAAGACTTAAAACTATAGAAAAATTCAAGATTTACATCAGAGTTGAAGTCTCGAACCAGTTAGATGCTGATATTACGAATCAAACCACAAGAAAGAAGATTTCTCAAGAAAGATTTAGTACAGAACGAATGTGGAGAGAGACAAAACCCAAACCTGCTTGGGTGGAAAAAGGCAAGTATTGAAATCCAAGAAATGCGAAGAATGCGAGCAGCAGAGCTTGCCTATAAACCACCACCATGGCCAAAGACAGAGGAGGAGAGACGTTGAGAAAAGGTCAATGAGAAGTCGCCTGAGAGAGAATGACAGTAGTAGTCACTAGTCAGAGTGACAATGCGAGAGAGAAAGACCCCAGATTTCCCTTTTTCTCATGAAAAAAAAACTCCTTTTATTTGTCACTCCCTTACGTTTTTACCCGCAAGTTCGTTAAACGTGTTTTAACCACCCGATACCAATACATATCAAAATTAGTAACTTTTTTCTCAAATAAATATTTTTCTGTATAAACATTATTATTAACACCCCTTTAACATAATAATTGCAATGGTCGTTCTTTTTTGTTCACAGTGGCATATCTTTTTATCTCTTCTCATGATTTGGTTTCACAAACTTCATCTAATCACCGTACATCAATACGAAAAGAAATTCATTAGAAACAAGAACTAGATCAATACAAGGATATAAATACTTAGATTTTGTTATTTTCTTTAGTCATATAGAAATGGACACGGAACTATTTGTTTTAAAATTTTTTGTTTTGATCATTGTATTTCTAATATGAAGCCAATGTTTTCATCGTAAAACATCCCTAAAATGTCAAACTAGACGATGATCATACCGTGTGAAATCAAATACTATAAATTTATTCAAATGGGTTACACTTTCATCTCATGTGAGGTTTAGTTCTATGATTGATTTGGACCAGCACAAACGTAACTATCATCTATAAGATTAACGCACTTTGAAGATGTATGTAGCTGGCATGCTATTAGTAATTTTGTTACTTTATCTGTACGTAATGATGACGGTCTCATTCAAGTTCTTCATTTTTTTTTCTGATAAAATATGTATTCTTAAAAAGGAAAAGATAAAATAACTATATCTTGTAAGAAATGGCACATAGAGAGTATAACAAGAACTACAAACCATATAGAAAGTGACAAACAAAGAACCCTCTTCTGTAAGCTATTAATATAATCATTGTCTCCGAAATGCTCGCAGTTCCCCTTGTATTTTCTTGTACTTTCGATGACAAATTTAGACTTAAGTTTTTTTTTTTTTTCTGTTGGTTGGTCAAAAGCAAATGCAAATCACCCATTCCATTTCTTTTGGAGTTTTACCAAATAGTTGCTTCTTCCCAAAGCCAAAATCTTTGGGGTTTGTTCATTTAAAAAACTTTTCTTTTTTTATGGGATTTTGTTGCAAGAAAGAAGACAATGTTTCAGAGGTTCAACTTCTTTCTAATAGCTCTTCTCATTCCATGCTTTCTTATCCTTAGCCCTTCCTATGCCCTCAAGGTAACTTAGTTCTGAACAAATCCTTCTCAAAATCATCAAGAATTGGTCATAAATGCATGGGTCTATCTAACCTAAAAACCCCAATGAAAATTAATCGTGGGGGAATTTTACAAAATAAAAGAGTGTTGCTGATATCCTTTGTATTGATTGGTAGGAAGGAGAAACATGCATCGTGAACAAGAATTGTGATCGGGGATTGCACTGTGAATCGTGTCTCGCTAGCGATAGTTTCCGACCTAGATGCTCTCGTATGCAACCCATTGATCCCACCTCCAAGGTTCCTTTTCTTTATTTCTCGACGTTTAATCATATTTATATTCTTAATACTTTTGCTAAATATATATATTGATGTTTTTATGTGTCAAAAGGTAAAAGGGTTGCCGTACAACAAGTACTCGTGGTTAACAACCCACAATTCATTTGCTCGAATAGGAGCAAAATCAGGCACCGGCTCTATGATTCTTGCTCCTTCCAACCAACAAGATTCAATCACAAGCCAGCTCATTGTAAATATACTTTTCCATCACTGTAAACCCATTTCAAAAGTTTTATTCTTTAGTTTGATTCTTATTATCTTTACATTTGTTGGGTTATTACAGAATGGTGTTAGAGGGTTTATGCTTGACATGTATGACTTCCAAAATGATATATGGCTTTGCCATTCTTACGGTGGAAATTGCTTCAATTACACCGCATTCGTAAGTTCCGTCCATATAGGTTCTTATAAATCTCGATCGTTCCAATATACAAAATGTTTCTAACTATTATTTAATTTGTGTATATATGTAGCAACCGGCGGTTAACATTTTAAAGGAGTTTCAAGTGTATCTAGACAAGAATAAAGATGTTGTTTTGACACTAATCGTCGAGGACTATGTGAAATCTCCTCATGGTTTAACCAAAGTGTTTGATGCATCCGGATTACGAAATTTCATGTTTCCGGTAACAAGAATGCCTAAAAACGGAGAAGATTGGCCTACTCTTGATGATATGATCAAACAGAACCAAAGATTGGTTGTTTTCACGTCCAACCCTGGCAAAGAAGCGTCTGAGGGAATTGCATTTACATGGAGATACATTATAGAGAATCAATGTGAGTTTCATGATCCCCAAATAGAGCTATACATAACAATATGATTATTATATATATGAAATTGATACAATGTTATGGTTATGTAGATGGAGATGATGGGATGAAGGCTGGAGGGTGTACTAATAGACCGGAATCAGTTGCAATGGGAGATAGATCAAGATCACTTATTCTAGTCAATTATTTTCCAGATACAGCAGATGTGATCGGATCTTGTAAGCAGAACTCTGCTCCTCTTCTTGACACCGTAAAAAGTTGTCAAGAAGCCGCGGGACAACGCTGGCCTAACTTCATTGCAGTCGATTTCTACAAGGTAATTAGTAAAAAAGGATGCATGTGGTTCGGTTTGATGATATTTGGATCCGATTAATGTAACGTTTGAGTAATGTTAATGCATGTGTGTGGTTTAGAGAAGCGATGGTGGAGGAGCTCCAAAAGCAGTGGATGTAGCAAACGGTCACTCACTCTGCGGTTGTGAAGATATATCCGCTTGTAAAGTAAGTAGTACATTATATGGATTATGTCGTCACTATGTGAATTATGCTATTATATGCTACAAAAGATGTTACTAATTAAACGTGTCTGCGCAGGAGAACAAGCCGTTTGGGACGTGTGAGAAGCAAGAAGAGAAGAAACCAGAATCTAACCTAATGATGATTGCTAAGCTAACGGCTGAAGCAACCAAAGGCTATGGTCATCCATCTACCAAACCGACCCAACTTGGGCTTTCTGTGTTTGTTATAACATTTTTCTCACTTCTCTTAACTTTTTGACTCTGATGGTTAACTTTATACAAATACAAAATTCTAATCTAATAATTATCTAAACATGGTCTGGTTCGGTTCGCAAAGAATCAACCCGGTTTAACCCAGTACAATCAAGACAAATGCTATTTTACTTGTAATCACCTAAATACAGACAACAACATAATTATTACATTTATTCAATAAGTCACACTTACAGATATGTATATCAAACGATGAGTTTTATTATTAAAGAACAAGTTGGTTTTGACTAGAGATTCCGAATCCGGTCCGGGTTAAGAGCACCGTAAGATAGCGGCGGGGAAGCCTGACCGTCTAACCCTTCTTGATCTGGTTTAATTCGGTGAGGATCTTTGCCACAAGGTATATAAAAGAAAGTCTTGAAGTTAGGACACTTCTGTTTCCGCAAGAAAAACTTGGTGCATTCCCACGGTGTTCTTTGATTCGCAAGATCTAGAATACAATTCATACCCACGTCTAGAATCTTTTTCTTGATGAGTGTTCGACATTTTGGTCCGACCTGCGTAAAGTAATTGGACGAGAGAGAAAGGTTCTTGAGGCTTGAGAGCTCGCAGAGGATCTCCGGTATGGTACCGTAGAACTTGTTCCTAGCCAAATTGAGCTGCTCCATCTTGTTTAGGCATCCGAAAGAGTAAGGAATCGGACCAGTTAGCTCGTTAGACTCGACATCAAAAACCGTAGCTCGGTTAAGGTTCCCAATTTGGTATGGTAAGCAACCGGTTAACTTGTTATTCAAGAAAAGGACTTCTTGTAAGGACTTGATGTCACCAATGCTTCCCGGAATAGGACCCGTGAATCTGCATCACATCACATGAAATTCCCATAAAATAAAAGTCACCTTTAGAACCTTAAAGATAGATACAAGACACAATTCATAAGATATCTCGTGAAGTTATACCGAACCTACTTTGTTCTGTTCTTGGAAAAAAACAGAGTAAATAACCTGATGTAATGGACAATTTCAGATTCAATAACGGTTAAAAAAGAATCAAATATGGAGCATTTGAGACCTGTTGTTAGCGAATGTGAGGTAAAGAGCGGTGATGGATCCGAGATTCTCAGGGAGACTCTGAACAAGATTGTTGTCGTTGATGAACAAAACGTCGAGATCGAGATTAAACACCTGAGGAGGCACAGAACCGGAGAAAGAATTGAATCTGAGATCAAGAAACGTAAGGTTCGTTGCTTTTAACACAGAGCTCGGGAACTCTCCAGAGAGCTTATTGTTGCTGAGATCAAGCTCGAAAAGGTACTTGAGGTTGCTGACTTTGGGAACAGATCCCACGAAATTGTTACTGTTTGCGTGGAAGATGGTGACTTCATCTAACTTATTGAGGAAGTTATCTAGCCGGAGTTTCTTGCCACCCAAGTTAAAATTGTTGAACTGAATACTCGCAAGTGCGAGGTGGTTTGTTCCCGGGAACTTGGCGCACTCAAGTCCTATGTATTTGTCCTTGGCGCAAATGTCGGTGCCTACCCATGTTTTGAGTATCTTCTTTGGATCGTCTTCGATTAGCATCTGGAAATTCTTGATGACTGGATACACTTTCTTTATTAGTGGGCTCGAGAATTTTAGCGGCGGTGGCGGTGGAGGAGGAAGTGCCTCTGGTGGCGGCGGTGATGGTGTTTGAGAAGGTGGAGACGGCGGGGGACAGTCTTCTGGCTCTGGAGATGGCGCCGGAGAGTTGTCGTTGGAGCCGCCAATGATGATTTCAAGAGCTTTTCTGTCGGTGATGTGGTTGTTTCCGGTGGCTAGCATTGAAGTAATGTAAAGAGACAGAATCAAGAAAAAGGAAAGCATATTATAATTTGGAGCCATTGGTGTCTGGTGATAAGAGAGGTGCAAACCTTGAGGATTGGCTTAGGGACAGTTAAATAGAGAAAGAGTGTGAAAATAATGTGAAGTCAACGCACATGTCTTCTTGTGGGCTGGTTTAGGTTACAATACAATTTAATTAATAATAGTTAGATATAACCTTGAATGATTTGCTAGAATGAGAAAATATTAATAGAAAATCCCTATTATATAATGCCAAAGGGTGGTTGGATACATGTGTAGCTAGCTTCGTTGGTGTATATATCATTTTTCTTCCGTCAACGGTTACCGCTAAAATTATTTGTAACATAAATTCTTTAGTATATGATTGGCACATAGTATATACATAACTCCAAATGCGTCTTCCTATAATTATAAGAGCAACAGGAGGAATTGGATGTTAGGTGAATCAATTCCTCTGATAGTCCAACAATTGTATGTTGTCATGATTTCTAGTTTAGTTGATTGTGTGTTAAATTGTCGTTGTACATGTCTCTCCCTCAGAATTTAGAGATGCATACAATATGTTCTTAGCATGAAATAATACCCAATATAGATGAAAATGTATAAGAAGAAACAAACGTAAAAACGTATTGTTATGTTTTTTTTAACGTTATGTCCATCCAATACACGTATATTTAATTTTGTTAAACAATCTAATTGTCATCGTTAACTTTAGTTTTCCTTAGTTAAGGCACGATAAAATAAAGGGCTAAAATAAATGACTATAAGTTATTAGAGAAGAAAATATAAATACACTGGATTGAGTACTAAAGTTAATAATGTATACAACTCGAAGTTATGGAGTCGCGACCGGTGATGACCATTACATTTATATCTTTCACTTTAGAGGATCCATTGTTTCAGGAATTTTCTGAGATATTCATGAAGGAGCTTCATTGAAGGTATACACATCGCTTTGGCTTTGTACAGTAAGGCCATAAAACATATGAACAGAATGCTTCTTAACGATACCAAAGTATATACGTTGGACCTATCCTTCGTAGAGATATATACCAAAGTATAAGTAAAGGATCAAGCTTTAATTTGTTTCATTTTTTGGAGTTAGAGGAAGCTCTTAACTGTAAGTCTCTTTTATTAAACTGCAAGTCTTTAACTGTAAGTCTCAAAGACAATGCAGCACATTACTTATATTAACAGAGATATATACTAAGTAATTAATGAGTAAGTCTTTTTATTTATTTGATGTGTTCCGATGGAGAAGATTAATGCACATTTTACAATCGGATAAATTTTCTGAGTTTTGTAACCCAAAAAACTTTTCTTTTGAAGTTTTTACTGTCACAGTAAATCTAAATCATACAAAAAATAATTAGAGATGTATTATTTTCCATATATCTTTTTCACAAAGATAAATAAAGTTAATTGTGCTTTTTTTTTATCTAAGATTTTTATATTCACAATTTTACAAAAACATAAATAATACTGTATGTAAATTGGCTTTCAAAACAATTTTAGTAACATTTTTTTAATCATAAAATATTTAAAATCCATAAACAAAAGTAAAAGATATGTCTTCTTCTTCTTTTGCTCTGTTCAACGCTCAACAAACGGTATGACTAAAAAAGTCAAAACAAACTAAGAAGAAGACAATTATTTATAAAGACATTGAGAATTGAGTTTGAGTACCAAACGTAACTCTCCATTGATGAATCAAGTAGTTCATCTTCTGGATGCCGTACTGTCTCTCCTTCAACCAAGCCTCTCCAGAGGCCTCTCTCGGCGACGACCCTCTTCCCCATCCGTCCTTAGGTATGCGTTTTTTCTCACTCCGAAACTGCCCACCACGTGTTTGTTGAAATGCAATAACTGAGTTCATTTTTGCCTCTGTTCAACAGAGAGTGGTGCGGCGGCCTCCACTTCCAGAAACGACGCTTCTATTCCCTCTCCCACGTTTAACCTCAGCCATGAGTTGGCTCACGCTTTTCAAACCCCTTCCTACCACGACATACGTTCACGAGTTCACGTGATTGATCCCACGCAACATCATCATAAACATCACCAGACCCAACCGGACATTGAGCTGCTTCTCTCTCAAGTACTCCAACCGAACAAAGAATGTGTTCAAGAAGCTCTTAGACACGCCAAGCAAACTACACTTACCAATCTTGTCTCCACTTACTTCCAACACAGCGAAAACGCTACCCGTCTTTGCTTGAATCTTTACCAAAACGTCCACAGTGCTCGCCACTACCTTTACACGCCCCTTTTAGAGCTCTTCAACGTCTTTCCCGGTGATTCCCACGTCGCCATTGACGAATCCCTCTGTAATTTGGCGTTTGACGTTTTTCTTAAGCTCGACACGTTTGAAAACCCTTTCTCATCTCCTGAATCTTACAGCTTTCAAGAGACCCAATTATGCTTCTCCCAGCTGAAGCATAAGCTGGACAGCCGTCTCCACAAGTCTAGGTCACGGGTCCGCCTCCTCCACCATGCCACAGCTGGTTCTGCCTTATGTCTTGTTGCTGCTATTGTTGCGGTTGCTGCTTCTGCGGCTGTTATCGCCTCTCATGTAATTCTAACCCTTGTTGTTGTTGCAGGTCCCTTGTGCAGTACCTATCTCTCTCACAGTTTCAAGAAGAAGGAGTTGACTAACATTTCTCAGCTCAATGCTGCAGCCAAGGGTACTTTTGTGCTCAACAAAGATCTTGACACCATTGACCGTCTTGTATCCCGTTTACACACAGGGATTGAATACGATAAGCTTTTCATTCGGCTTGGATTGGAGAGGGGGAGGGATGTGCATTCAATTCAGGAGATTGCCAAACAGCTTCGCAAGAGCCACCTTAACCTAACCCATCAACTCAAGGATCTTGAGGATCATATTTGCCTTTGGTTCACTAACGTTAACAAAGCTAGATTCTTGCTCCTTAAAGAGATCCATCTTTCCCGAACGTAAGCTCCTCTACCTTTTTGTATCAGATTTTTCACAGTGCTACTTGCTAGTTGCTCATTACCTAATTTTTACTCTGTGCAGCCAGAATAATCTGTAGAGAGAAGAAATTACTGCCATCTAGAATCTAAAATCAATCAAGATTACAAAGGTCAGTGGTTTTTGCATAAATTCATATATCTGGATAATTGGATCACATCGGTATTTCTTGTTATCATGTTCCTGTTAATGCTTATTGTGTGTTTGAGGGGCAATATTTGTTTTGTGTGATTTGGGATAATATTTGACTTCATTTCTCTGTACATTTACCTTTGGCTCTTACAGTATCATGACTCATGAGCTTATGAGAGAGGACAACAAGACCGAGTTGATAAACATATACGTTATTTGAGCTATCTGTAGCTGGGAATGGAGACTTAAGCACTACCAGTAGTAGTTCGATATTGTATGTTGTATTGGTTCATATCATCATATCGAACAATTCTTTTTGGTAAATAATCTTGTTCCACTTGGATTTAATAACAATCAAACAGTACCTGTTGCACTTGGAATCAGTAACAACCAGACAGTATCTTAAAAAACTGTATTGAAATGAAAAGAAGAGAACACATGTCGAAAATAAGAGAAGGTGATTTCAAGATGGGGTGACGCCCTGTTTGGCCTTCAGGACAAGCTCCTCTGTGGTAGTCCCTATAATCTCGTTGCTTCGCTTCAGCCCCATGCAGTAATACCTTCCAATGGTGTCCCGGGCAACGATGCCCAATTTCTCTAGCTTCTGGACTGCATCTTCAACATCAAAGTTACACGTCGCACCAAACTCTTCCTTTATCAGATCCTCGCACCTCAGATCCAGATCCTGTTTACCAACCATTCAAACCAACTCAAGTCAGCACTCATTGATGATAACAGACAATAAAAAGAGTAAACTTAGGTTTATGTACCTCCAAGGTGGCTTTACCCTGCTCCATTAGTATGTAGAAGCAAATCATCACCTCTTTTACCTGCGCATTGCAATTCAAATGAGCTTATTCTTTCTATTTTGTATGTACACCAGCTTCATACAGGAACTTACTTCTTGTTGAATCACGTCATCACACAAGTGTAGTAACGTTCCCCTCCCGCTGTCTAGTTGTTTATCATACATTGACTGCGTTATCAAGTTCTGGTACGTCGCCATGTTCTGCTGGAACCTGAAGGAAAACAACAAACAATAAGTAAACTATTCGCTTAAGAAAGAAAGAAAACAAAGAAAGGGTAAAAAAAGAAAGCACTTAACGTGAAGTATGTTTTCGCACAATAACCAAGCACTGTGGAGATAATGGCAATAATTACCCATGGATCTGATTTAGGCATTTCAACCGAAGTAATCACAGCTACCTGCAGACAAAATCAAATGATAACCAGGAAAGACATGTAAAACATGAACTGCAACAAAGAAAAGGGAGTCTGCCAAGAAGACCAACCAGACCAACTACTGCAGATATCAGAAATTTGACCCAATCCATTGGAGTCAGTCCAGGGTTTCTTTTCTCTGGCTGCACAAGACATTAATGTTATTGCAGCTAGTTTGCATTTTTTTCTTACAACAAAATCCAGTCTGCAACAGGAAAAAGGACAAGATTAGAAGCTTACAAGAACGATCTCCATGTCAGCCATAGGAATGTTTTTGAAATGCTTGACGTAAATTCCTCGTTCTAGATTTGATTTAGAGCTAGCGCGTCTGCAATATCATAGACCACATGCTTGAACTACAAGTTCCCAGAGTTCCAAATAGCTGAATACATTAACCTTACCGGTAAATAACAATGATTCTATCGAATGTAGGCTCTTGAATTGTGAGCTTGCTCAAGAAACTTTTAAAGCTGAATTCATAAAGAGAAAGGCCATAATCATCACATGTATATACAGAATAGTCAAAGTTGGGTTGAAAGCAAATCACAACATGCTAGGGATACTGAAGATAACCTCAATTGTGAATTCTCAAGGCGAATACGCTCCACATATAAGTCTTCGTTATCTGTATCAGGGTTTGTCTCATCATCTTTTTTGGGATCTTTCTTGTTAAGACTGCTTGACCTATTGGCGCGTAATTTCTCTAACCTGTGAACTTAAGGTGTTAAGACCCAGATGTAATCAAATGCCTAACTGTTTTAACAATTATTATACCTTGAGAAAGAGAAGACTGTGAAAGGTGTGCTAACCTGGTGATTCTCATGAGAAAGGACCAAAAACGTGAAATGATCACATCCAATTTCTCCATGAAAAAGTAATCTGTGGTTTTATCCAGTCCAATACCACGTCTGAAGATGACATACTATAGAAATGGATAAATACAATCGGTATTGTCAACACATCTCTATCCATGACCATCAAGAAACTCTTTAGGAAACGATATTGCTGAAATGCTTGTCTACAAACTAAAACTGTACCTTATCCGAAAAGTCTGGAATATTTTCATGTGGATGATCCTCAAAGTACTTCTTGAGCAGCTTCTTGTCAAGCTTCATCCAGCAAAAGAAAGAAAACTGTTCTAGAAAAATGCCGGAAACGCGCACAAGCATTAGTGATAAAGATGGTGTTTGTATAAACCTTAGACTCATCAACTTTGATGGGAAGATTGAGAAGATACTGCCCAGAGTGTGCAACTTCCATCTCTTCATTACTGGTTATTTTAAAGTTGCTCTTGTCCATAACCTTATAAAAGGCAAAAAAGAAGGGGCACAGTTCAAGAACACTGACATACATTAAAAAAATAAGGAGGAGATAATAAAATTAAACCAAGAGACAGACCTGAAACAAGTAAGCTAGGAAATTTTGTTCAAGGACATCAAGTTCCTGAGAGGTTAAGTTCTGCTGTTGGATTTTCTGAGCACCGTGTACCGGATCAAAGAGAGAGTACAGTTGCTGGAGACATGCAAAAAGAAAGCATATGATAAATAAAACAAACAAAGCTTAACAAGATCATAACAGAGGATGAAGGAATAGGGTTAAAGACCATGAGATCTTCAAACTGAAGAAGATACCAAGCTCGAACAGTGTACTCAATTCTCTTACAGAGCTTGAGGAACTCCTGTCTGTCATTGCTATGTTCTGCAAAAAACAAACACAAACAAGCCAATTTTAAAATTCGAACAACCAAACAAACAAACAAAACAAAGGGCGAACAAATTTATGCAAAATTCAAAATTTGTGCCCTAGAAACATAAAATCTGAGTACAGGGAAGAAGAAATTGAGGAAACTGACCAATGAGATTAGCCAAGGTCATGATGAGTTTAGGTTTGAGGATAGGTATGACAGATTCGGGTTCAAGACGAATCATTTCCTTGTTGCTCCGTTGTTCCGCCATTACAAAAGGTTCGATTTTGGGAAAGCAGAACCCAAGTCAGAAGAAGAAGGAGAAAGAAAGAAGAAGCGTAACGGACCCTGAGGAGGAACAAAACGGAAGCTTTCCAGCGAATTAATGTCGTTGAACTCGACCAACGGATCTGCTGCCCAACGCTTTTTTTTTTTTTTTTTTTCCCAAAGTATAATAAAATATAATGTTTATTCCTTATGTCTAAGTCTAATCTTCTTGTCGATCGTCCAATCATTGTAGTTTTCCAAAATTGTAATCAAAAAAACATTTGGGTCGATTAATATAACTTGATTATACAAATCGATGATACTAATATTAAAGTTAACAGTCCCAAAATCTCCCTATCACTGTGTCCTACTCCTTGCCGACATTTTTCATCAAAAGAATAATAATTTTGAGACCAATATAAAGGTTTGTGGAATCAGTGATGAAATGGTTTTTACAAGAAGAAGACTAAAGAAGGTAGGTCCTGACCTATCCCCAATCTCAACCATATCTCAAACCCTAAACTAAAACCAAAACATTACTTGTTCTGTCTCTTATATGTCTATGGGTTATATCATATAAATTAGGCCCATGTAGTTGTTATGGACTTTTCACATTCAGATAAACATGGATTATCACTCATTCAGACAAATAAGACATACTCTCCTTGATTCCTTTGTAATCAACCTAGTGTGAGTGTTGTAACAAAACATTTGGACATTGGATTTATAAGGTACAACATTTACATAATGTTGTATACTGTAAATTGTGAAAATGTTCACCATATTTTGTAATAGAAATCAACCTAATATACTCATGCATCATTAGTTATAACCTAGTAATATTTTAAGAGAATAGTACATAGCTTTATACAAATGATTAGAAGAAATACATTTAGTGAAATTGCATTATTCAAAAAATCTAAACCAAAATTTTATAATTTTTACATCGAATATATCGTAGATAGATTATGCGTTCTTATATCATTTTTGTATTATCCACAATATATCGCGTGATTCACACGCAAAGTCTAAAGCGTATGTTGAATCTTTAGTTATAATTTTTTTTATCATCTTTATTTACTTAAATTAGTTTTTTTCCTATAAAGCAAACGAAATCTCATCCAAAAACCCTACATTTTGGTTTCTTCTCTCAAATATACCACTCTCCTCATTGCTTAAACCATGTATTCTTTTACCACTTTCGTTATTTAAACTAGTTGACCTATTATCGCGAGTGATGAAATAGCGTTTTTAATAATGTTACTGTATCATTGAGATAGTGTTTTTGAAGAGCTACTAATAACGTTTTTCCTACTCTACAAATGTATAGTTATGTTGATGGTGTATTTATTTTTGAGATAGCTTATGAGATTTTTAAGATGTCTTTCTTATGATATTTGTTTAAGAGAATTCCTTAAGTAGAGAACAAGAAAAAAAAAAAAAAAGTAAAACTGAATTTGTTTTCCTTATGTTATGGCTACTTTTGGAATATAGTTTATGTAATTATTTTTATACGATTGAAATTTCTCTTCTTCTATTTTTTTTTTGTGATAGAAAAACTTAAGCCATTGCTTGCACTAAAAATCACAGGGGTTCAAATTCTTTTGTCCAAATTTCATTTGGATAAAATTTGTAGCTTCAAGTAATAATGACAAAGAGGTTCAAGACATCATGAGGACTCCTTTTAATTCGATTTGGTTATGAATATATCTCCATCTCCTATCATTTTTGTTTCATCCATCGTTGCGATAACAATAACAATGGAATAAGTTTGTAACCTATGGATAAAAGACGACGGTGAGATGAAGGATTAGTGATTAGTTATATACTTAGGTTTTTTTTTTTTTTTTTTTTTTTTGTGTGTGCGCACCAAAGTCATATACTTTGTTAAAGCTAAAGAGTCTAGCTAGGGTCGATTCCAATTGCATCGATAATGTGAACCAACCAACAACATACATTCGCATTCGTTTGACACTTTTTTAAGATTTGCTTGTATTGATACTTGACAGTTGTTCGATGAGTTATATATTTTTTTGTGTGTTGTCTTGCTTGGTCAATGGTTGAACTAAATAATTAAAGTAGACATTTAAGATTTATGAATGTGAACTATACTTTCGTATTATGTAAACTTTACATTTCCACCCAAAAAAATGTAAACTTTACATTGACTTGGAACACTTGATAAATCGAATTCCTTAGTAGCTTCTGTATGTTCAAAAGGTTTTTGTCCAAAGTCATATCATATACATATTTAATCATGGAATTCAATCAATTATACTTTGTACAAGAAAAGGGAAGAGAAGTTTCTTTTTTTGAGAAAAAAGGAAAAGAGGTTGACAAATAACTAATTTTCTTGAAAATATTGTTTTTTCATTATTTATTTTTGTTATATATTTCAGTTTGATAAACACATTAAATAGTGATTTGACTATTTTCTTAGTAAAAGGAAATATAATGTAACAGTAAATTACAAATTCAAAGACTAAACCAATCATAGCAACAAGTTATTATGATTTAAACTTTGACTCAAGAAAAAAGAAAATAATTTAAACTATATGTGGCAACCTAAGTTTTTATATAATAAGATAAGATATACACTGTACTTAGATGATTTAAACATACTATCATATATGCATTATATATTTAATTTTAATTAATTTTGAAGGATATATTTTTACAAAATTATGAAAGGCATAAGATTATGTAATTAATTATTAAGTAAAATAATGAATTGATTTGTGCTGTGTATATTATTTAATTCACACACACTATTCAGTTTCTTAATGCAAAAGAGAACAAAGATAAAAAGGTATTTATAACAGATGTTCAAAAACCCTAAATCGCGTTCTCAAATCTGCCGCCGCCATCATTGATCCAGGTATTGCTCTATCCTTGATGACTCTTCACGTGATTCTTTCTACTCTCCTCTTCGCTGATCCATTCGATTTATGTACTCAAATCGTGTTTTTGTACATCATAGTTTCAAGCATTTTTGATTCTCTAGCGAAGTTTTTGTGTTCATCGTTCAGTTTCCTTGCGATTGAATCTGTTTGCAGTTTCGTAACCTAAAGTTGAACAATTTTGATTAGTTTAGGTATGTAGATAAGGTTTGTAATCACAAAATTCGATTTTTTTTTTTTTCAGTTATGGATTCAAGTTACTCTGATTCTCGTCCCATGTTCGTGCAATCGCCTTATGGTGGTTGGAACCAAACCCAGATGACTGATTTGGTGGCTAATCCAGTGAACAATGAACAAGGCGACTTGCATTCTCTATCTGAATCACAATCACAGTCACAATCTTCTCAGCAGTTACAGCCATCGTTGAAAAGGCCAAGACTTGTTGATGATAACGTTTTCAATCCGGCTTCGTCTTTTCCTCCTCCTACGAGTAGCAATCCTTGGATGGTTCCATCGTTGAACCCTCCTCCTGTGAACAAAGGGACGGCTAATATATTCTATAAGACGAGAATGTGTGCGAAATTCAGGGCTGGGACTTGTAGGAATGGAGAACTCTGCAATTTTGCTCATGGGATTGAGGATTTGAGGCAGCCTCCGTCGAATTGGCAGGAAATTGTTGGACCTCCTGGACAAGATAGGGACAGGGAGAGGGAGAGGGAAAGGGAAAGGGAAAGACCGTCCTTGGCGCCTGTTGGGAACAACAATTGGGAAGATGATCAAAAGATAATCTTGAGGATGAAGCTTTGCAGGAAGTTTTGTTTCGGGGAAGAGTGTCCTTATGGGGACAGGTGCAATTTCATTCATGAGGATCTGTCAAAGTTTCGTGAGGATTCGGGGAAATTGAGAGAGAGCTCGGTTATAAGTGTCGGTACCACTGCTGCTGATCTACAATCTGTTGATAATAGTACTGCTTCTAATCATATTGAAGTAAGTAGGCAAGGAAGCATCCCGGTACCTGTGCCTATGAACAATGGTGGTGCTGTCAAGACTGTGTACTGGAAGACAAGGTTATGCATGAAGTTTGAAATCACGGGTCAATGCCCTTTCGGTGATAAGTGTCACTTTGCTCATGGCCAAGCAGGTATGTGGAACATTTATCTTTTGCTAACTTGACATTATGGTATAGTATCTTTTAATAGTTTTGCAAGTCCTGTCTATTGATAGTAATTCTCTCTGTTTGACCAATACTAGTGTACTGTGACTGTGAGTGATCTTGTGTTTCTGATGTGGTTATATGCATATGTTTTGCTAGTCCTGTTTATTGATAGACTTGTTTTTGAATTCTTTCTTTTTCTAACCTGATATTTTGTGGATTGTGTGTGATCTTGTGTTTCTGATTTGGTTCTTGATAACGAAATTGCAGAGTTGCATAACTCTGTTGGAAGGGTAGAAGGAGAAGCTGTGAACGGAGTAGCATCTCTGAGTAAACAAACAGTGGTACCTGCGAATGAAGCATTTGCAATGAAACCAACTGCCCAACTAACAGCAGATTCTTCTGGTCTAAACGAAGAAGGGCGGCGAAAGAAGTGTTTACTCAAGTGGAGCGACTCCAAGAAGATTAACCGAATCTATGGAGACTGGATCGATGATTTACCAGTGGGTCAAAAGTCGACCAAACCAGTAGAGAGCTGAGCTTTTTCTAGGCTGGTTCCATTTGTGTCTTGTCTTTGATGATCAAAAGTGATAAAAAAAGCTTTGGTCTAAAATTTTGAAGAGTAGTAGAACACTCTTTGTTTGATTTCTTCATTAGCAATTCTTTGATTCGCTATTAGCTTAGAGTTTCCCATATTTTGTTATAATCTTTGATTACATAAAAGAGAAAAGTGGCTTGGTTCACCAATAGCATCACATTCATCTTAATTTGTTGCCTGTGGCTTTCTGATTTTGGTTAATATATATGGATAAGTTTCGTATTTCGTTTGCCCTTTTAATGTTCTCTAACAAATCAGATTATGTTATACACTCTCTCTTTTATAATTCGTTGATAATATTTATATATGTACAAAGATGTTGAGAAAATACGAAAGCTTATGGTTACTTGGTTAGGTTCATCGCATGCAAACAGAAATCATGAAATTATGTCATCAATTTGTTATAATATTTGTTTCTAAACTATGATAATGCAGAATCATCCCAATTAACAAAGAGACCATACCATCTTTTTGGTTTGGTTTGGCTCCCTACAAAACAATAGAATAAATATTTCATACTAACGGCTTAAAGTGATTAATCATATTGGGCTTATATACTATATGATAATTTCATCCATATAGTTTAATAATCCTAGCTTTAGTATTCTTTTTTTTTAGAAATCACAAGAAATATATAAATGGGCCCTGAAATATTATTTCGTAACGTCTCCTTTACTATTCCCCACATCTCCAATTTTTATTACACTTTTTCTTGTTTTATTTGCTCTATTGCTTTGTACTCTTTTTGTCAACATGACATGATGGGTAATTAAAGAGCTGTTGTAGGTAAGCAGTAGTGAAAAAAAACTAAAAACTGTCGGTGGAGACTGGAGAGCACTTAGGGAATCCTATGGCCCTCCCCTATATACAAATTAAGAAAAGTGAAAGATAGTAATAATACTTGTCTTTGTTAATGACTTATTAGTGGATTATCTAACTATATACTTATATTTCGTACAAATAATGGAATGTAGGTGGAACCAAATACTATACCTAATAATATTTTCCATACTTTTTAGGTCAACTCTTCCATATCTGGTTGATCAATATAATCAGACAACAACGTTGGATGTGTTTTTTTTTTTTTTTTCTAATATAAACTAAACATTGGTGAAATAGATTTTCCCTTTTGTAGAAATTTCGTCAAGTCATGATTCACTTGTTTGAAAACTGTGAAAAAAAAAATATAAAGACAATGAAAGCAAAAGAAAAAAAAAAAACCCCAAGAAGAGAAGAGATGGGAAAAAAGTAATTAACAAAGAGAAAGAAGCAACAAGCAAATGTCATTGTCATTAGGTAAGCACTAAATGTCTTGTGGACATCATTTAACGTCTTAATTCATTTGCAAATCGTCTTTTTAATTCTTGTTTTTGTCCCAGTTATTCATAAGAGTATTTTAGCCTAATGCAAAAGCAAAACAAATTGATGGTTAATCAATAGGGAGAAATTATATAACTTCATGATGAATGATGATGGTATGCTTATATAGTAAGAGAAAGAACTATGAAAAGCAAAAAGATTAATACAAGTTTCTTCATAAAAACTTTATAAGTATTATAAATTTAGAAAAATACAGAACACTATGATACTTTAACGTTTTATTAATGAGTTGAAACGTAAAAAATTAATATCAGTGTCGCATAGTCACTTGATGCCTCTCTCTCCCTCTACCTCTACCTTATTTACTTGTAAAAGATTCATTCATCTCTCCTTCTTCTTTATTTTCTCTTCTTCTTCTTTTGTTCTTTTGTTGGTTTTTGGTTAAAATACTTCTTTTGTTGCAGAGATTAGTCAGAAACTTTGTTCAACCTGGGAACTACTTCAGATTATGTAAGATTTCTTACTACACCCCTTCTCTCCTTTATCGTATATTTATATATATATTCTCAAGTCTTGTTCTTTGATTATCCTCAGTCTCAAATAACAAAGTATGATGTTTTAATATTTATACATTTCAATGTGTTACAGAAGATATCTTACAGAATCAATGGAAACAAACCAGTGGCGATCCAAGAAAAAGATAGAATCTGCAGCTGAAACACTCCAAACTTCTTCTAGAAGAAGCAGAGGGCAGGTAAACCTTCTTTTTTTTTTTTTTTTTTGCAGAAATAGTCAAAGCTTGCTTTACATGTTACATGTTTTCTCTAGCAAAACTTAGCTTCTGTTCTGTCTATGTATTGCTTAGTAAGTAATGATATTTTTATGTCTTGGTCTGTAGGCACGTATGGTCCCTCCAGGAAATGGAGTTAAACCCGAGAGAGCTCGAAAAAGTCTAAACGAGAAGCTAGACACTGTAGCCTTGAACTCTCCTAAGAAAGATGCTCTTGTGAATCTTTATGGCGAAAAAGGTGTAGTAGATGAGATTTTCCTGGAAGATGAAGAGATGAGTCTTGAAACTGGTGTGGGGAATGGTGAGTCGTCGCCTTTCTGTGGTGTATCGGATAAGCTTCTGCAGCGAATCGAGCTTCTTGGGAGAGATCATGAGGCAAAGAGACTTGATAACAGCAGTTTCAGGTCAATTGAAACTATGAGAAAGAGACAAGAAGAATCTGCAGCTGATGAACTAATTGAGATGAAGACAAAGATTCAAACTTTAGCTGCGGAGAACTCTCAGCTTAAGAAGTCGCTTGTGGCGAAAGAAGAGCTTGCGGTAAACCTACAGGAGCGTAAATTTCAGGTGGAATCAGAATTCGAAACGTTAATGACTAGATTAGATTCAACGGAGAAAGAAAACGCATTCTTGAGATATGAGTATACTGTTCTTGAGAAGGATCTCGAGGCAAAAACAGAGGAAACAGAGCATACTCGCAAGTCTATGGAGCTAACCCATAAACAACAACTTAGGAATGTGAACAAGATTGTTGAGCTTGAAGCTGAATGCCAAAGGTTAAGACTTCAGTTTCGAAAGAAGTTTCCGGAGAGGTCTATATCGATGAGGAATGAAGGTGAAGAAAAGAAGATGGAGATGAGAAGAAGAAGTGCGAATAAGAGCGATTTGATGATGAGGGATGAAGCTCAGAGCCGGAAGCTTAAGTATGATCTTTTGATGGAGCAGATTGGGAATGTTAGGGCAGAAAACAAGAATCTAATGGACATAATTATGAAGAAAAACATGGAGATTAAAGATCTTAGCCGCGGGCAGAAACCGTTTGAGGCTTCAAGTTTCGATATTAGAAGCGAAAATAGTGTGATTAGCCCTTCTGGTTCGAAGGAGATGATGCTACTGATGGATGATTTTAATGAGATGGAGAAGTTAGCCATTGTGTGTACTGAGAAGAATCCAAGAGTGGATGATGAAAAGGAAGGATCTTTTGACTGGATTCAAGTTGTTTTGAGCGCTATAACGAAGCAAGAAAGGATATCGAAACGCGGTGTTAAAGAACTCTTACAAGACATCAAGATTGCTTTAGGATGTATGGATGAAAATGATAATGCAGAGAGAAAGAAGGGTGAAGAAGATCCTCTCTGCATCACATGGAAATCTACTAGCGAATCGGGTTCAATGACTAAGGATGAGATCAAGAGACATTTGGGTCGAACAAAAGCAGATGAGGTAAAGAAGATTGAATGTGATGAAAAGAAAGAACTGAGACATAAGCTTGATGAATCAGAGGAGAAGATCAGAAACTTAGAAGTAGAGATCAAATCGTTGAAAGAGAGTAAAGAAACGGTAGAGGCAGAGTTGGAAACCGAGAAATCGATGAAGGAAGATCTTGATACAAAGCTAAACATAATCAGAGCTAACCTCAATGAGACACAGAAGAAGTTGTCTTCTCTTGAAGTAGAACTTGATCACAGAAAGAGCTGTTGCAAAGAACTCGAAGGGACTTGCATTGAGCTTCAGCTTCAGATACAAAGGTAACTAACAAGACAATCACATCTAAAGTCTCAACATTTCTTCGTTGCTTTACAAAAAATAATAATAATACGTTTCTTATTGTGGTTTTGCAGTGTTGAAACGAAGAAATCAACTCAGAGAAGAAAAAACGTGAGTAGAGAATCAACATTCACAATTTCACATACTAAAAGTACAAAATTTGTTTGCAGAGATGATGATGATGATGATGGAGTATTTGTTTGCAGGGATGGGATAGATCAACAGCCTCTGTGAAGTTATCAGAGTGTCAAGAAACGATTACAAATTTACGGAAGCAACTAAGAGCGTTCTCTACAACAGAAACAAGCAGCACCATGAAATTTCCTTACAAAAGACCTTCTCTCCAGGAAAATATAGAAAACTCAACCTCCTACAAAGCAGAGGATGATACTACTAACAGAGTTGCTCATCATGATGGTGATGCTGGTAACCATTACAATGCATTGGTCGTGTACGAACCAGTGAAGGCGAAAGGTGAGAAGATGGAGATGGCTCCACGAAAGAAGCAAGGACTAGGGTTCTTGAAGAAGCTGATGTTCAGGAGGAAAAGAGTGTGTACCAAGAAATGTCTAGCCTTGACTATGTGATGAAAAGAAAACTAAACTTGAACGGTTTATCTAATAAGGACTTTTTGTTTATGTGTGTATTGTGAATAGTGAAGTGAACTGCTTGTGGTTATGTTTGTGTCTCGTGAGGTATGATGACCTTATGTTAGACTCTTTTAATATAAAAAAAAAAAAAAATGTGTTCAATCCAGTTTAACGTTCTTATTAACAATCTAATGATCTACACCTCATATCACATTTGAATCTGAACTATCAACACTAAACTACTTTAGTTAGGAAGGTGATACACAGCCACGGGCTAAGTCTAGGCCAGTTTGTTTTATTGTTTCATTGAGTCGTTTAGTTTTGTAAAGCAACGTATGTGTTTTGTCCAAACTACATTGAATCATTTTGTGAGCTTGACTATGATTTCCAACCATTAAAGTAGTTTTCTTTGGGTCCATAAAATAGAGAGAGTAATCGAAATGTTAACAAATGCTATAATAACACACCTTTAAGCAACAAAGGATGCTACAAACGAATTAAACACTAGTTATAGTATAAAAGAAGATATAAATTAACAAAAACAAAAAAGAAAGGGGAAAAAAGCTCTACACAAAGTACAAAATACCATAATGACGTTCATTAGAAACTTATGAACACTCGATTGGTCGATACCAATATTGTCAAATATAAATAAACTTATATGGCTTATATATGCACAAAAGAAAAGTGGACTTAACACCTTTAGACTAAAAAAGGATGACTTTAAAAAGCCTTAAAGCATATCTTCCATTTGCTTCTTTTACAACTTTTCCCAACTCAAAAGGCCAATCAAATAATTTATATAGATACTTATTTAGTTACACCCTGAAATAAAATTAAAAAACCAAAACCAAAAATATAAAAACCTAATTATATGGTCATCAAAAAGCTTCTGTATATTTATATTTCCTTCAATAATTTCACAATAATAAATGACCATTTTTTGCTTCTAATTTTGTTTCTTTAGAAAAAAAAAAAAGGGTAACATATTAAAAAAAAAAATTAATTACTATGAAACAAGTAGTAACCAAAAATAGAAAAAAAAAAAAATCAAAAAGGGACAACTTGGCTGCAAGCAAAGTCATCGGAGTTAGCGAAGGAGGAGTTGTTGTGGTGGTTGTAGTCAGGCCATGAATTTCTCAGAAGCTTCAGTAACTTCTGTGCTTTCTTCTTCGCTCTCTCCGTACACTCACTCTGCACCATCAACAACAGCTGCACCACCACCCCCGCCCCCGCCGCTTCCTCCCTCCACCTCTCCTCCGCCGTGCAAAGCGTCAACAGCGCCCCCGCCGCGTACTCCGTCGCTCTATCCGACACTCTCAGTATCGTTTTCACCAGCAGCGGCACCGTCAAAGCGTGCTCTCCGAACGCCGCGCATCCTTCCGGCGTTCGGCAGAGCAGCTCCACCGTCGCTAAGGCTCGCTCCGTGTCGCACCTGTCGAAATCCGCCGCGAGTCTGTCGATCAGAATCTCCGGCGCACCGGCGGTTATCGCTAGGTGGCGCGTTTGTTTCGCTAAACAGAGCGCGAACAGAGCTTTGATTCCGATCTTGAGAGCTCGTCGCGACGAGATCGGGTTCCTCAGGAGATCGAGAACTCCTTCGAACACGGATTCTGAATTCGAAAACATTCCTACCAGATCCGCCGATTTGGTTCCCGTCGAGACAATCTCGATCAACGCGGCGGCGTTAACGCGTGTTTCGATGGAGGAGTCGAATAACAACCGGGTCAAGAACTCGACCCGACCCGGATCCGAAGATATAGAAACGAGCTGGTTCGGTTCCGTTATCGGCAACATAACGAGGAGAGCTAACGACTCAGAGACTAACTCCGACGACGTCGTTTCGGAGAAGAGGATCATAATCAAAATCCCGGTAGCGTTATGAGCAGCGATCAAAACGCGGTTCTTCTCAGAATCGCGAGCGAAACCACGTAAACGGCGTAGAGCGGCGGCGCGTGAGCGAACAGAGACGTGTGCACCAGAAGTAGCGGAGGCTTGGCTGAGGAGAGCACGAACAGAGGAAGGATCAGCAGGTTGTTTAGGAGTAGGGATACGTTCGACGCCGTTGGAGCGGTTAGCGACGCACCATTCTTGGATGAGACGGCGGAGAGTGTGGTTGGGGATGAGAGTGAAGTCGGATAAAGGAGCGCGTGTGACAGGACATGTAGTGTTGTTGCCGATGGAGACCCATGACTCGATGCTGGCTCGGTCGTAGGTTTGGCCGGTGCAGACGGTGACAGGGTCTTGCATAAGTTCGAGTGAGATAGGACATCTGAAATGGTATGGTATTTGGATCCCAAGATCCAACGGTTCTAAGTTCCTAGGCATTAAAGAGAATTCAGAAAACAGAGACAGAGAGAGAGAGAGAGATACTACAAAGAGGTTGGAGAAGAAGAAGAGATTGTTGTTGTTGTGACTTGTGAGAGGAGTATGAGGGAACGAACGAGAGACCTTATCTGGGTATGAACGAGACCACACGTGTGCCATTTATAACTTTGTTTACCTCCTGGATTATTCTTTTTTTTATTTAAATAATTAAGTTTAAATTCCTGATGTTAATTTTTAATTTAAAAAGTTTAGTGAACATCATTATGCCATCTACGTAAATATATTTTTGAGGAGAAAAAAATGAAAAAAAGTCGCATCTTAGAAGTAAAGCTTAAGATTTCTTATGAATCAATGATATACAATTAAACATATATCTCCTATGATAACCTTACGACTATATTTATCTTTTATTATTACGTTCAAAACATTCTATACTTGCGTTCTTAAAATCTCAATTTTAATGCTTAAATTGAACCCCAAAAACAAAATAAAACATGCATGGTTGTTTTTATCTCTATCACGGCAAACAAAATAAATTTTTCATTATTTCTTACGTAGAAAAGGATAATTATTAGGAAATATTTGAAAGTTTTTTTTTTTTGCCTGTTTATTAACAAAGAAAAAAGGTTTAATTGACTGTTAAACATGCGTCTAATTCCAAAAATGCTTATATGGAACAACAAACTTGATACAACAACATCATCTGTGTTTTTTTTTTTTTTTCTTACATACCATGCTAGAACAAAGTTCAATTCAGTTCAACAAAACTATATACTGTAGTATATAACTTGTTAGTTAAGACCGTAAATTTCGTAATATCCCCCATAATTAAGTTGAAAGCTTAACGAATGAGAGACTTCGATATATATATCTACAAAAAAATAAAAATCAACAATTATGAATAATGATGACATTCAAACTTTATTCAACCGCAAGCTTCAAGTTACGACCGCTTTTTAATCACTACCCGCAACCACCAAAGCCATTGTTGTGGTCTAATATGTATATATAGATATGTCAAAAACAGGATCATCTAGATTTCATTTTGTGTGATGTAGCTTTTGTTTTGGTATATAAATAAATAATAGAATTTGGGTCAAACCAAAAAACCACAGTGAATTGCGAAAGACTAGGAACGAAGTAATGGGGACCTACACTACACTAGTCACTAGACACAACAAAGACAAGTTCCCACTTACTTTGAGTTAACATCAAAGCCCCCGTGATGATAACCACAAATTCACATCCCCTATGAAAGCCTTGACTGTTTTTTCTTTTACGGCAATTACTTTGACTCGTTTCTTCGTTTCATTTCACGTATGCTATGAATACCACTTCTTTTTTGCACGCATCTTTCTTGAGATAATGCTTTCGTTTTCTATAGCTTTAATCTTACTTACACCTATTATTAGTTTGAGAGTTTGTTTCTCTCCAACTTATTTTTTTTACCTTCTTCTTTTTTATGATATAAATTATCACAACATATACATAGAAGTAGGAATTTAGAAACTACAAATTAGAAGTTGAAAGCAAAAAACTCATTTACACATAAATTTACGAATAAATTAACTTCGACTCTTCAACACATATATCAACTTCCATAATGGAGCTTCGTTTTCACAACTTCAGTTAAGGTCATAATTACACATAATTCTACAAAACTTAGCTGGGGACAAAAGTTGTCATCGATTAGCTGGTCTAATCTACATACATACAGTCTCCATTTCATATGAGTAAAAAAGAAAAGTCAGTAAACTTTATAGCTCATTTCCTCTAATTAAGCATTGAGCAATTTAGTCAATAATGACTATATATATTTTAAGTAGTCAAGGACTCGAAAGTCGAAAACAATAGATCGGATTTTTGATATGGAGCTTTGAAAATTTAGACTTCACTCAATTAAATACAAAACTTTCAAAGTAGTGAAATTTAAGATAAGTTGGATGTGTTGGCTTTAAGTAGGATCGAAAACATTCAACGATAACTTTTCCTAGACTTTTTGACAAAAAAGGTGCCGTGGAAAAATAAAATATTACTGCTATCGGTTTAAAATGAATACTAGCTCATAGTATAGTCACATTGTAAAACTAGCTAATATAATCACATTTTTTAAATAGTTAATATAATCACATCTGATGACCTTGTTAATTATTTTCTTCTGTTATATATATCCAATGATGAGGATATTATAAAAAGGAAGACAAATATTCGACGACAAATACATCGAAATCGAAAATAAATCCGGGAGGTGGACTTGGACCTTCATATTTCCGATCCTTAGCTTTGTCTACTTTCTTAATAACTTTTTATATATAGTTTGAAATATTATTATTATCTGCAGACATCGAAAGGCAAAGTGCAGAATCTGCCTGTCTTTGCATTGTCCTCATGGGAACAACTATATAAGAAGCTTTTCATTTTGTTTTTGTTGTTTGTGTTTTTTTCTTCTTTGTTCTAATGCCTTTGTCGAAACCCCTCCCGGTGAAACAAAAGAATCTCTCACCATATAAAACTAAAAATATAATTGTTTTCTAAGTATAAAAAAAACTAGTACGTTGCATGTAGCAATGCTGGAATTGTCAAATGTATCTCTTGAAATCTATAATTTAGATTTCAAATATTGTCATTATATTGTTTAATGATTATTAGCAAAACATACAGTGCATATATATATATATATATATATATATATATATATATATATATATACCTACGTGTATATTTGAGTTCTATATATCAACTAAAAAAAAAAAAACTTGTACATATAAATCAATGTGGAAATTTAGCGTTTGTACTATGATAACATTGTAACTATGGTGTACCGTGTACGTACATTCGAAAATAATACTTTTCCAGTTCTTACCTAAATGATTTGAGTGTACACTGTACACCATAGGTCCATAGTGATACGTGTTGTTATATTATTTGATAGCAAAATTCGTGACATTATATATAAACTAGTTTCCTATAGTTCGTCCAAACACGATCGATGTAAGAAATAGCGCTAGATTTGATCAAAATAATTGGCATCATCGTCATCGACATCGGGCATGTGGTAATGGAAGCAAGTCAAAGGTCAAAGAATGAAGACAGGAGTGTTTCGAAGCTGGTCCAGGCTTCGTCCTACTCCTCTCCTACCTCGTTTTTGGTTAAGGCTAAACCGAATTGGATTATATTTTAAAGATATTTTTGATACGACTAATTTGATTCCTAATTAAAAATCAGAACTTAATTGTATTTTCATCGATTAAAGAAGCGTGTGGTTCAAACCTCATCACACGATAACTCATTGCGAATCGAATAATACGGTATACGATTTTGACGTACATATATGTTTTTTAGTAGTAAGTTCTCTCACACGAACATAATATTAATATATATATATATATATATACATATTAGACAACACACACGTATGACGTAGCTCAAGCATATGAGAATCAATTAGGTAATGCTATATATATGCTTATTGATTATAAAATCCTATATTCCACCAAGTAAGGTCATTGGAGAATTTGTTCATTTGCTGATCTCGACACGTATCCTTTATCCTCTCATAGTGAAGAAATGAGTGTAATACCCACAAGAATTGTTTGATACACTTTTTGATATTTTTCCTGTATAAAGACTACGAGATTTAACGTTTTTTAACATATGCTTCTACTACCACTTCAGAATTACTTTATAGATCTTTTTTTGTGTACCAATAGAGAAGAATGGTTAAAAGGAGCAGAGATGGAGTGAGTTACACACACGCGTCAGGGCGTGTGTATGAGAGAATATACAAATGCGCGGCGCCTATTCACGACCCTACTGTCTCCAGTCAACCCTGCACTGTCGTTGTTGCACGTGCTTCTCTCTTCTCCCACACGTGCTTCCCAGCTCATTCTCTCTGTTAATATTACTAATCTGGAGTATATGTTTTTCTTCTTCTTTACTCTAACCACAACAAATATATATATTCCGAAAACAACAATACAATGTAAACAAATACAAACAATATTCGAAACCATTATATAACTTTTTTGTCCGTTAAAAAAAAAAGATTTGATTCCCAAATTCGTAACAATTACTGCCACTCTCGGATAGTTCAGTTGCTTTTTAGTTTTCTTTTGTTTGTTTTTTTCTCGATGTGTTATATATAGAGCTTTTTATCCAATGGGTTTCATTTGCTTTCTTTGTACTTTTATTCTTTATCCTCTATCTCTCTCTCTATATATATATATATATATGCATGCATGAACTAACGTTATATATAATCTTATCATATACGTCTGATCAGATTTAATCCGTTTGTAGAGCATTAGGATTAGGGAGGGAACAATGGTTAATCTATTTCTTTTTCTTTCGAATAAATCCATTTACATGTGATTTTAATTCATAGTTAAGTCATCAAAGAATTTTAGAAGACCGCCGATCTTAACTTAGATATAATTAATATGCTTTTGACGTCCAAGGCAAACGTATCTTTATGGCTTTGAGAAAACTTATTATTTTTTTTTTTTTTTTTTGAGATATAACTAGTTTATTACGTACTAGTAGTATTGTACTAACTCGTGACTTCGATATTTAAATTTATTGCAAATTAGCTTTAATGTTGCGTACGTATCCTTGTCACGGATCACCTTTACAACCCTTTTTTCCTTTTCTATATATCGGGAAAAATGTAATTTGATTTGATTGTACAAGCATTATGGTTTAATTGCGTGAAACGTAGAAACATATATCCGTTTGTATTAGCTAAAGTATGAAATTCATATTTTAAATAGTACACTATCATTTTAAGTTTTCGATGAAAATTGAGACATTAGATAGAAACTATATAAACTCCAATGTTTGATCAAAACACTAGAATGCTCTCTTTTTCTTAGAAAAACACTAAGGTGTTATTAATTGGTTTATATGATTTGTAAATACATAGTTTTTGAAATAACATGTTTTATTTTTGGATTCGAATTCTTCTATTTTACACTATTAAATCCATTTAAAACATACTACGGAATTTTAAATCCAAAATCAAATCACTAAAAGAATACATAGGATTTTAACTAGTATTTATAAATCATACAACCAATAACACATGATTTTGATAATTATTTTAAAATCAATAATTGAATAAACATATAGTCTTTGTTTCGATTTCTAAATCTGTTAACCTTCATGAACGAATAAGAGCATCATTAATCATGGGCTTTTAACCCATTATGATACTTAGAACTTAGTTAGAATCAAAAGAAGTATTGGCCCAATATATACAGAAATGGCCGAATTAGAATTCAACGTATGGGTAACTGGATAGTTTTGCAATTGGGCTCGTAGAATAAGATACATATAGAAGAACGTTGGAGTCTCGCGACTCACTGTATTGTAGCGACTAGCGATGAAGTTAGAGGGAAAAAAAAAGACATTACGAACAAAAATAGAAAAGATACCTTTCTTGACACACTGTCAAACTTTTGGGTTTAGATAAAATGATAAATAATTGCAAACATAGCCCAACTCCACGAGCATTGGCCGCCGCCGCATGGCATGACCGCATCGTCAGTAACAGCGTATATCGCTGAAACAACCTCAACTCAACAAAACTAAGTCACACGGCTTATTACGTCTCTTGTGTTAAAATAATAAATATGTCTAATCTTTAACTAACATTACTTGGTATTCAGTGATTATCCTTTTCTTCTTCTTCGTCGGCCCATTAAATTAGATGAAGACGAGTCATCGTTTATCTTAATGACTTAGAAAAACAATTAAATTAGGTAATGCTAGTTAAAATAAACTTTGTTGCACGTTGTCCGGCCATTTTTGTCTTATGACGTTTGCCTACCTCTATGATCTTATCTAACTATCCTTTTCTTCTCTTCCCATACTTTGTACAACATCATCAAAGAACTGTTCAACATTTTCTTGGAGACGCAAATGACCTCAATACATAATGATTTTACTTAATCGATAACATTACCAAAGCCAACCCAATGAGTTGTTTGCAGTAATTTACCCCTAAATTATTGAGCAACTAGTGTTTAGAGTTGAGATGAACAGACTTTTTCCCAATCTTAACATAACTAATAAAGACTTAGGCACTATATAATAAATTAGTCTTTTAGAATCTTGGCCATATTTTATCAAAACTTATACAGTAGTGTGGATCTGTGTGGCTAAACCAAAATACAAAAAAAAACTGCTAACGAATGCTGCATTGATTTAGATCTCAACCATATTTTCAAATGAGCTTTGATATTAATATAGATGAATGATTCAATCTTCGATATTCGAAGCTGAAAACAATACATACTTCAGTTAAAACTATCAAAGATATTAAAAAGTCGAAACTCCTATTTACACGAACTATATAACAAAGACACTAAAAGCTCGTGGCCGGTGAGATTCAAAATGAAGAATGCTAACCCCAATAAAACCATCTCAATTCCACTACGTTGCCTCTTAAATACTCGTAATGTTTAAAGATAATAATGTACATATGAATTATGAATATATGATATGGGATTTGGTCAAACAAAGACTTATGCATGATGTCTTCAGAAACGAGGATTACATAATAGTCTTATACTATAACTAGGTCCGGACCCGCGCTACAGCGCGGAGGAAATAATTACATATATATAACTTTTATCGGATTAGAATATGTTACATTT
This sequence comes from Capsella rubella, assembly GCF_000375325.1. Taxonomy (NCBI): domain Eukaryota; kingdom Viridiplantae; phylum Streptophyta; class Magnoliopsida; order Brassicales; family Brassicaceae; genus Capsella; species Capsella rubella. The sequence goes on from NW_006238921.1 coordinate 6,881,416, forward strand.
TAATTTTGTTAGAGTGCAGTCGATTACGGCAAATCATATATTTGTATAATAAGTTTAAATAAAATAATAAAGGAAAAAGCGAGTAAATAATCATATAATGAGTTTTGATACAATTAAAAACACGGTGAAAATTTAACAGCACTAAATAATATTTGTCGATAAATTATTCATTTTGGCATTTTTGTAGTAAAAGTAGGAATATACGTAAAAATTACATATTGACAATATATTTTTTGAAAGTCCAACCCGTAACAGAATTCATTTCGTAAAAAACATTATTCGTAACTCGTTTTATCATTATAATTGTGATTTTAACAAACTACCCGTGAATTATCTAAAATTTACATATTTTGATATATAATATATTTTATCAATAAAAATTATGTCTCCAAAATTACATTTATATCTTCAAAAAAATATTTCGATATTTTAAATTCTAAAAGTTTTATATATATGAACCTTTTATTTATAATATTTTGAAACTATTTGAAATATTAAATATGCTCATGTAACAATGGTTTTAATATTGGTCATACTTATAATGATTTTAAACCCTTGTCCAAAATATTTAACCGAGTGTAGTTGAGTATTATATGTCCGTTTTGAAAAATTTAAATTGCAACATATGCGAAAAAAAAGTTAAATTTTTATTAAATATTTATATTATATAGTATAATATCATAAATTAAAAATAATATCAAATAAAAGTGAAAGAAGAATAATATTTTTTAAATAGATTGTATTAAATTAGTTAGAGAAATATTAGTAAATCTTATAATTAGTTATGGAAATAATACAATCCTAAAATTAGATTTGGAAAGTATCCGGTGTATATATCCAAACCCATTAATCTATCCAATTTTAAAAGATTCAGTTACAAATTTCGGGTAATTTTTTGAAATTGACCCGACCCGGAAACACTTTTTGTACTTCTCTTTTACTAATATAGGGATTCTAAAGTCTTGAGGACGAAGAGTTCCTCATTTTTTTTTTTCTTATCGCAAATGTTATTAAGATGCAAGCAACACAAAAATAATCCAAGAAATTATGAAAATGATATATTTGCATCGATTAATGTAAAACATACAATAGTAATACGTTGTATGGCCACGACATACATAAAATAAGTAAATAACAATATGGTATCGAACTTTAATAAATAATACAGTACAGTAATGTGCTATTTTTTATAGTGTTGGCCAAAGTGCGTGTAACACATGGGTTCATAGTACCCTTCCGGGAAAGGTTAGTGTCGTCAAGAAACTACTCTGTCAAAAGTTTAGCATTAGGTTTTCCATTCTAAGAACTATGCTTGCAATCAGAAGAAAACGATTCCACAAAACTCATTATTATATCATCTCGTTAAAGTTTTACCCAAAAATCTAGTACATCTACTGATCTAGATAATTATAACTAATCAAATTACCAAAATGAAGTTTATCTACATTTTTGTCATAGATAATTATCAGTTTAAAGTTTATATCACTTTAAAAAAAAAAAAAACTATACGACTAAGTTTTAAACATACAAATTATAAAGCCATGAAGGGAACCATCTAATCATCTATGCCCATGTGATGTGACATTAATTTGTATTTTATTTGTATTAGGAATAAAATATATGAATAAAATAAGATGACACGTCAGAGCCAATACGAAGAACACATCTATCTCAATCGCTTTCTTCTCTTCTCTCGACGACAAAAGTCTCAAACTCTATAAATACTTTCAACGCAAACAGTTGCAAAAATATATCTCAAAATCGAAACGAAACACACAAAGCTAACAAATATGGCTACTACTACTGCAATCAGATTCGTAACCCTAGCTCTCGCTTTCTTCTCTGTGTTACAACTACTCTCCTTGTCCCTCGGCGGCGTCACAGCGACGGAGACGACGCGGAACGAGGCGGAGGCACGGCGGATGTACGAGCGGTGGTTAGTGGAGAATCGTAAGAACTTTAATGGTCTCGGAGAGAAAGAGAGACGGTTCGAGATCTTCAAGGACAACTTGAAGTTCGTGGAAGAGCACAATTCGGTACCGGATCGGACTTTTGAAGTCGGGTTGACCCGGTTCGCTGATTTGACGAACGATGAGTTCCGTGCGATTTACTTGAGGAGGAAGATGGAGATGACTAGGGTTCCGGTGAAAGGTGAGAGGTATTTGTATAAGGTCGGAGATAGTTTGCCTGATGAAATCGATTGGAGAGCTAAAGGTGCTGTGAATCCAGTCAAAGATCAAGGAAACTGTGGTATGTTTAATTGCGTCTGCGTTTTGTTAATTGCTATTATTTGCTTCTTCTTTTTTTTTTTCGTATTTGAGCTGATTAGTGATGTTATGTATTTGTTAAATGTTACAGGAAGTTGTTGGGCGTTTTCGGCGATTGGAGCGGTTGAAGGGATAAACCAGATTAAGACAGGGGAGTTGATATCTTTGTCTGAGCAAGAACTTGTTGATTGTGATACGAGTTACAATGGTGGTTGTGCTGGAGGTCTCATGGATTATGCTTTTCAGTTCATTATTAAAAACGGTGGGATTGACACAGAGGAAGACTATCCTTATGTTGCAACTGATGTTAACATGTGCAATTCCGACAAGGTACGAAAACCGTTGATTGTAGTAAAGATGATGTTGTTCTTTTGTTGTTTTGATTTATGGTCTTAAAAATGTTGTATACTAATGTGTTATGTTGTTCTTTTATTTCTTGCAGAAGAACACTCGTGTTGTTACGATCGATGGTTATGAGGATGTTCCTCAAAACGATGAGAAGTCTTTGAAGAAGGCTCTTGCTTATCAACCAATTAGTGTCGCCATTGAAGCCGGTGGCAGAGCTTTCCAGCTTTACAAATCTGTAATTTTCAATGAACCTTATTTACCTTGGTTTTCTCTTCATCCAAGATTGGTTTCTAATTCATTAAAAATGATCCCTTTTGTTTTTTTTATTTTTTATCTCAGGGTGTGTTTACAGGAACGTGTGGAACATCTTTGGACCATGGTGTGGTAGCCGTGGGATACGGGTCAGAAGGTGGTAGAGACTACTGGATTATTCGTAACTCATGGGGATCAAACTGGGGAGAAAGCGGATATGTTAAGCTCGAACGTAACATCAACGAGTCATCAGGGAAATGCGGTGTGGCGATGATGGCTTCTTACCCTACCAAATCATCGGGTTCAAACCCACCAAAGCCACCCCTACCTTCACCAGTTGTTTGTGATAAGTCTTACACTTGCCCACCTAAGTCCACTTGTTGTTGTCTTTATGAGTACGAAGGTAAATGCTATAGCTGGGGATGTTGCCCACTTGAGTCAGCCACTTGCTGCGACGACGGTTCTAGCTGCTGCCCTCAGTCATACCCAGTATGCGATTTGAAGGCCGGAACTTGTAGAATGGTTAGTTTCTTGATGTCTTAAAAAGACAAAATTTCAAGTGAAATCTTTTGCCTTTTTCTTGGTTTTCTTTTGTTCGTTGCTGATTGATTCTTTTGGTTTGAACAGAAGGGAACCAGTCCGTTGAGCGTAAAAGCTTTGACCCGAGGACCAGCGACTGCAACCACAAAGTCTACAAACGTGCTTGTGAGCAGCGCTTGAGGAGGAAAGGATACAAAGGAAGAACCGATTTGTTTCCATCCCACGTTCTCACAAGATTCAGTCTTATTCCAAGTTCGAAATTCGGATGATAGTTTGATTACTCTCGTTAATTCTAATGTTTTATCTTGGATTTGATTTTTAATTGCTGTAAATCATTTAAGAAGTAATCTTATATATGCTCCCATAGCATTATTGTCATCTCCCTTGAATAATAAGCTTTAACCAAATTGAATCTGGAACGGGCCCTTCCTTAAGGCTCAACAAACGTTTGCTTTTAGGTAACAAAGTATCATCATCGATTACATCTTGTTTTTTGTAAGTTAAATTTCAGTTCTAAGCATAGCTAAGCTAGAGTTGTAGACAAATGGTTTGGTTATAATCAAGTTGTTCTCTTTTTAATCTTGCCAAATTCTAATAATACAACCACTCTCTTTCACGTTTTGATGAAAATACTACTGTATAAAAAATTCTTTGAGTTATTAGACACGTGATGGAATCATATAGTATATATTTTTTTTGTAATTGGTCACAATACCAAAAAACACAATTACTGATCCATCTGCCTCTTCTTGTCTGGACGCCAACTCTTGCACAAATCTCACTGAAACACAAAACCAATGGCTACTCGAATCATATCTATAACCTCAGCTCTCCTGATCCTATCTGTATTACTACTTTCCTCGTCTACGGGAGTCGTCACAGGAACAGAGACGAAGCGGAACGAGTCGGAGGAGCGGCTGATGTACGAGCGATGGCTCGTGGAGAATCGAAAGAACTATAATGGTCTTGGAGAGAATGAGAGACGCTTCAAGATCTTTAAAGACAACTTGAAGTTCATCGACGAGCACAATTCGGTTCAGAATCGGACTTATGAACTCGGGTTGACCCTGTTCGCAGATCTAACAAATGATGAGTTTCGAGCTATTTACTTGAGGAAGAAGAAGATGGAGAGAACTAAAGATTCAGTGAAATCTGAGAGATATTTGTACAAAGAAGGAGATGTTTTGCCTGATGAAGTCGATTGGAGAGACAAAGGCGCAGTTGTACCAGTCAAAGATCAAGGAAACTGTGGTATGAATTTTAGATATTTCTTATATCTTTTTTTTTTTTGGATTTGAATCAATTTCACGTTTTCTGAACTTGAAACGATTGTGAATTGCGATTTTTTCTAAATGAAACAGGAAGTTGTTGGGCGTTTTCTGCGGTTGGAGCGGTTGAAGGGATAAACCAGATCAAGACCGGAGAGTTGATATCTCTGTCGGAGCAAGAACTCGTTGACTGTGACAGAGGTTTTGTCAACGCTGGATGTGATGGAGGTATCATGAACTATGCTTTTGAGTTCATAATGAAAAACGTAGGTATTGAGTCAGATCAAGATTACCCTTACACCGCAAACGATCTTGGCTTGTGCAACGCCGCTAAGGTTCTTCAACCAACATAATGACATTTTTTTGATGCGATTGTTATGTTTCCATAAGATTTCATCTATGTTTTAATGATTATGCAGAATAACAATAGCCGTGTTGTTGTAACCATTGATGGCTATGAAGATGTTCCAAGAGACGATGAGATGTCTTTGAAAAAGGCTGTTTCTCATCAACCTGTTAGTGTTGCCATTGAAGCTAGTAGCCAAGCTTTCCAGCTCTACAAATCAGTAATTTTCAATCACTTAACAAAAAAAGAAAAGCTTGATTCTTGAAACGTGGCTAAGAATCTATGTTTTGTCTTCTTTTATCAGGGTGTGCTTACAGGAACATGTGGGATATCTTTGGACCATGGTGTGGTAGTGGTTGGTTATGGATCCTCTAGTGGTGAAGATTACTGGATCATTCGTAACTCATGGGGATCAAATTGGGGAGAAAGCGGCTACGTGAAGCTCCAACGTAACATCGATGACTCATTCGGGAAATGTGGTGTAGCAATGATGGCTTCTTACCCGACCAAGTCATCATTCCCATCGTCATTTGATTTGGTGTCTGAAATTTGAAATGATATTCCTGTCAACAATATTAAGAACTAGTTTGAGTATATTTCACTACATAATTCAATGGGTCAAGTCAAAGTATTTGAAAGTCTCACAACATGCATATTAACATTAATGAAGATTCAAATCTCTTATCTTGTATGTTAAAGAAACCTGTTTAGCAGCAAAGTTGGTGTAAATTGATGAGATGAGACTATCAAAGTGGTGTAAATTGGAGGGATTACGTGCAATGTTCTTCAGTTCAGATCCAAAAAAAAAAAAAAAACATGAGAAAACGTTTATAAAGATCTAACGGCACAGATTGACCCTTGACCAAAACTCCCACGTGACTTGATCTCACCGATACTCTCTATTGGTTTATTTTTTTCTTTCCCCAAATCTGATCTGAATCCGTCGAGACCCCAAAGTTAAGAGCTTGCTCCTGAACAAATCTGCGCGCGTTCTAAATCTTCTTAACTCGTTCGCTTTCGATTTTCATCCACGAAGCAAGCTTGATCTCTGAGGTTTCTTCTTTCCCTCGAAATTTTATTCTGTGATTCTATGAATCATTTCTCTGATCTGGTTTCGAGATTTTTGATTTTTGGTTTCTGGATTCGAATAGGTTTAGCTTGCCTTCTCTGCTTTTTTTATGAGGGTTCATGCGTGATCGCACGTTAATTGTTGTTTAATCTCTTTGTTTGATTAACTCCACATTTTAGCTTGATTTTTTTTTGAAATTGAAATCTCAATTATTCTGATTTTGTAGTTTTGATTTGTAATTCTTCCACTTAAATGTATTTTCCTGAAATGTGATGTCTTTGCCAGGAAAGAAGATTTGCGACTTTGGGTTAATTCACATTTTGGGATTCTAGATTAAGATAGAAACAATGTCGTCTTCTGAGTCACCGAATTTGCCTGCTGCGGTAACGATACCAGATGGTCAGCCTCCTCCTGCTTCTGCTTCTGTTGTAGAAGCTAGAAACGATGATTCACCTAAAGGGGTTGCATCAAAACTCTCTGCCTCTGGGATATCAACATGGGCAAAAAGTTTGAAAGTTCCACAGCCATTTGCTTCCTCGCAAAACGACTCTGCTGTCGAGAATACCGAAAAGTCTGCTTTTGCAAAGTTTACTAGCGGGTTAGGGCTTCGTTTATCTCCGAAATCTCCTCAATCAGGTGAGACCACAGAAGGCACTTCAACTGCTACAGAAACCAGTTTCATTGGGACGATTACAAAAGGTTTGGTAGATACATCAAAGAATGCTGTCAAGGCAGTACAAGTCAAGGCTCGACACGCTGTATCCCAGAACAAAAGAAGATATCAGGTGCAATTAACTTTGTGTCATCTGTTTTGCTACCCAGTAACTTCTATGCTACCTTGTTCCTCATATGACATCAAATGTCACTTGTGGTTCAGGAAGGAGGGTTTGATTTGGATCTAACGTACATAACAGAGAACATAATTGCAATGGGGTTTCCTGCTGGTGATATGAGTTCTGGTTTTTTTGGATATGTCGAGGTGAGTCAATTAGCATGCTTGTTATCGTTTCCCCTGGATTTGTTTCAAATCACTGTTACCAATATCCGTTCAAAACATCATTGTAGGGTTTCTACCGTAACCAAATGGAAGAAGTTATCAGCTTTCTTGAAACGCAACACAAGGTATTGCTACTGATTTGTTGGCAAAACAAATTAATCCTTTATCTTTGGCTATATAATGCATTTTTTGCTGTTTTCATTGTTAATCTACCTATATGTCTCTTTTGTATCACTTGAAATAATATTCCTAACATAGAGACTGGTTCACCTTATCTTACAAGTTATTGATGATTTTTTCTTGATCATAAGCAACTCTGCATATTATATTTTGCCAAATTTTAAAGAGGCTTCTAAAATATTAGTCTGTGTAGACTTATACTGAGTTTCTTGACTTTTGTGATATTAGTTGAATCATGGATATAAGAAATTTTAATTGGTATTTGATATTCATATGTCTAATTATTTTCAGATGTGTGACATGTTGTCTTGCCATCTTCCTTTTGGAAATTAACTTATGTATGATGCGTTTTGCAGTTAGCTACAGCCTTGATAGGTTCTGCTCTTCTCTTGTGCTATTCTTATAATTGCTTTCTTCTTTATTTTTGTAGGGAAAATACAAGGTTTACAATCTTTGTTCAGAGAGGTTGTATGATGTATCATTATTTGAAGGGAAGGTATGCTATTCCTTATTCTTTTTTTCTTCCTCTTTTCCTTGCATTTGGCAAACACATGGCCTCCTTAAGCAAAGATGCCTTCAAAAAATTAAGAAAAGTTGCTCTGTAGATCTTCCAATGCACTGTTTCAAGTTTCTTTTAACTCTGCAGTACTTATGAAACAGCATCCATCAAAATGATTGTTTACATTGTTGCATATGTACAAAGTTGTGAATCTTGTGATAATTTGCTCATTTATTTCCTGATCGTTGGACCTGTCATATTAAGACATGCTGCAATGAGGTGGCTAATTCTGTGTTACGGATAATGTAACCAATTCTTCTATACAGCAGGATTTATTTCTAGGGTGATAACTATTATGTTCACATAATGCGCGCAAAGTTGTTAAATATTTACCCTCCATCTTTTGTCTGTTTTAGTGTCCCTATACATCTTATTTTGTGCTGATTATTCTGGCTCCAGGTGGCCAGTTTCCCTTTTGATGATCATAATTGTCCGCCAATCCATTTGATCACCTCATTCTGCCAAAGTGCATATTCATGGTTAAAGGAGGACATTGAGAATGTTGTGGTTGTTCACTGTAAGGCTGGCATGGCAAGGACAGGGCTTATGATATGTAGTCTTCTGTTGTATTTGAAGGTAAGAAAATCACTTTAACGTTGTATTGAACAATCCATCAAAGGGAACCAATCATGTTTCCTTTTCTTATTTAGTTCTTCCCGACTGCTGAAGAGTGCATGGACTTCTACAATCAGAAGCGTTGTGTGGATGGAAAAGGACTTGTGCTACCCAGCCAAATTGTAAGTCTAGTTTTCTAATTTGTATAATTTAGCCGCTCATGAAAACATTCTTTACCCTTCTGCTAACTATTGAGTCTGTTTAATCATATTATTGTGTAGAGATATGTGAAATACTTTGAACGAATTTTGACCTACTTCAACGGGGAAAATCAACCAGGGCGTAGGTAAGCATCTTATTCATATACCTTAATATAGCATACAACTGTTTATCAACATCAAAAAAATTTCTTTTGTTAGGTGTATGCTTAGGGGATTCCGGCTCCATAGGTGTCCCTATTGGATCAGACCATCCATCACTATTTCAGATCATAATGGTGAGTTGGTCGATCCATTGCTTCATGACAACATACAAAGCCAGTATCATGCAGAGCTAACATCTTTCTGTAAATTATATGCAGGTGTTCTCTTTACCACGAAAAAACATCCTCGGACCAAGGATCTCTCGGTACGTCATTGTTATTTATTACTTTCTTGTTACCAAGTATTTTGTTAAGTTCTTTGTGAAATCACATTGTTCAATTAATTGGAATCTTTTTATTTTTTTGCAGTCTGAAGACTTTTGGTTCAGTGCCCCAAAGAAAGGGGTTATGGTCTTTGCCTTACCCGGAGAGCCAGGTCTAACAGAATTGGCTGGGGACTTCAAAATCCATTTTCATGACCGCCAAGGAGATTTCTACTGGTTAGGAAGCTAGTGCCTCGTTCCCCATAATACATACCAATATTACTATTATTTTTTGCTTCTCTCACTATTTTTTGCATGCTCTTCTCAGCTGGTTAAACACGACAATGATGGAAAACAGAATGATCCTAAAAACAAGTGAGCTTGACGCGTTTGACAAGGTAATATAGCTGAATCTTTGACTCTGTGTGTTAAGTCTGATGTTGGGCTCTTTCTCCATCAATCCTCGTGCTTGAAATGATATATCTTTGTGTTTGGCCTTTGTTCCAATGCAGAGGAAGCTACCATCGCCTGGATTTATGGTTGAAGTTGTTCTTGCTGATATAAATGCAACAATCCCTACGAATCCTAGTTCTGAATCAGCATCCAAAACACCGGAAGAAACTTCTGCAGCTAATTCTTCCCCTGTAGACGGCTCTGCATCGGTTCCAGGACCCAATAAAGAAACAGAGGATCCTGATAAGGACGATGTGTTCTCTGATAACGAAGGAGACTCAACTGGCCCGACCAAAACCACATCATCGGCTTCTTCTCAGAGCCCAGAAGCCAAACAGAGCGCAGATGAAACCTCTGTTCTGACGAAAGCAACTGAGAAGGTGTCTATTTCTGGAAACAATGGATCATCGCAGCCTGTGCAAGGGGAACCCGTTAGCAAGGCTGGAGCGACAGAGAAACCCTCTGGGGCTGTGGTCAATGCTACCTCAAGCTCAGAGAGTGAGTTCAAGGTTATGGCAGCTGATGCATCTGTATTCTCATTTGGAGATGAAGACGACTTTGAAAGCGATTGAAGAAAGGATGATCAAAACGCAGAAACATGTGTACATAAAAACAGGGAATGTTAAATCAGTCTGATGATTCATTGTGTTGTGGCTTCTTGTTATGATGTTGAATTCCACGGTCTTTTGTTTCTTTTTTGCTTTACCGTATCACTTCGTTCTTTTTAGTATTACTGCACAAAATTATACATTGGTTGCTTACATCTTTGTGTTATGACTTTAGTATTTGGAATCATAGATTATCACTGATTTCTGGCTTATCCCGTGAATAAACGATGGGTGTGAAATGTACTTGGTGTATTTCTATAAATCTTGGAACATAAATACATAATTAGATGTAATTGGTCGAATCTTCTACTAGTTTATATTAATACACGGCTACTGACGCCATGCGAAAACTGACGATGAAGGTTTAATTCTTTGGCTCCACGGACCATTTGCTCCCAATCCTACCCTGTTCTTATCATATAGACCAAAAAGCCTCTCAATATTCGTCGAACCCTTAATCAATAGATACAATCTTTTCTTTGTTTAGACTTTAGAAATTAAAAGAATGTCGAGTTATTAAACCAAAGCAACGTACGTATTACGCTTCCTAAACCATTTTTTAGGAAATGCGATGATGTTTCCTTCTAAAGAGACGGAGTGTAGTGTATCCTGAATATATATATTTTACGTTATCTTTCCACCTTTATGGGAGAATCACTTCATCATAAATTAAGTGAATAACTTATCCACATGCTACTTTTGTTATACATCATATTTTCATGGAGTGTAACCAACATTACCAAATATATTCATTAATGTTCAAGGGAAACAGTTTTTATTTATTTTTAGTTCAAACACTTCAACAAACCAAAGAAAGTAGTTATTCGTATGTCTCAGCTAGAGATACGCTGACACGGATAGGGAGATACCAGCTTCGATGCTCTGACTCGTATCTAGTTTTATTTTGATTATACGTTACATACTTGCATGCATTATACAATTTTTTTTTTGTTTTCAAGATATATTCAAGATACATATTCCGATTTTCTCATATCATTAAATTTTGTAAAGCAAACAAGAAGAAAATTAATACAAATTCACATTTCAATAAAATTCATGAAAAGTAAAGTTACATGTATTATTACATGTTTCCTTTTCTCGACAATATTATTGTTCTAGGAAAAATCAACCATGTTACACATTTTATTAAGTTATAATATTATAGTTACCAATTTTGCATAATGGTATATATTGTAGTAGGAATGAAATCAGGAGTGTCTATCTCTTGCAGACAACTCCCTTGCCACCTATGCCACTGGCACAACTCATCTCAGGGAGCTCCAATTTGCTTCGGCCACCATTGCTGCCCACGTTACCGGTGAACCTTGCGGCTGAGCAGTCAGGTGCGAAAAGTCCGGTTGTCTGAAATTCTCTGTCACCACCCATCACAGGCATGTGGACTCCGATCTTAACTCGGCTAACATAGTTAGACCTGTAAGTCTGTCCCAAAACACCATCGACATTGTCGCTAAGGTCTTGGAACTTGAAGCCGAGGTCGAGATGAGCTAGGCAGTCGTCTTCCTTCACGTCGTAGCCATGGATTCTTGAGTCTTCCATTGTTATTGGCACCACTCTTGCTGTGATCTTAAGCAAACCATCTACGTCGACCTGAAAAAAATATATATATTTCAATTGACTACTATAGCTAGTATTATTAATAGTCTATTAGGGTTTAAGGTTAGGAATATAATAGCGTTTGTCCATACTAATATGTTTTAAATACGAAACAATTTGATATATTTTGAACTTGTTCTTTGAAGCGACCGTGTGGCTAAAGTAATATTGTTTTTAGGGCATACCTCGAGGTTGTTAGTGTCAGCGTTGACTCGCTTGACGGAGACCTGAGGGTATACTCCAGGGGAAGAAGTCCACGTGGCACCGTCTAGCTGAGGGAGTGAGATAACATTTCCGTCGAAAGAGACGGCGATCCGGTCAACGGAATCGTCCCACGTGGCAGTCTTGAGGGCTCCGAGGTATAAACGGTGAGTGCCGAAGAGCATGGCAATGGATTGGACCCATGTGAAGTCACGTGCCATACCAGGTCTACGTTTACCAATGAAATGTGCGTTGATGTGAAGGTTAGGATCAGAGATAAGGCAGAAGTTGGAGTCTTTCTTGCCGTGGAAGTAAAAGGTGAGACCATCTCCCCCGATGAAACGTGGGTCTTGGCAGACAGATCCTGGCTTGTCGCAATCTGCATCAAAATGTGTCATGAATATTTGGCATGTATTAAGTGATTGAGTAGTAAGGTATTTAAGGTGGAGGTCGATGGATTAAAATAACATACTGCAAAGAGGCTTGCAAGTGACGCAATCGACTTGACAAGAACGGGGACAAGCGGCGGGGCAAGTGTACTCAACACCGTAACATGGAGAGCCCTTCTTCCTACATCTGGCCCTACTGACTCCTGCTCCTGATTGGCCGTCTGATGGCGGGGGAACGTAAGGGGGAGAGCCAGGAGTAGTTGGCACGGAAGGTGTTGGAGTGGGGGGTGGTGGTGAAACTGGGGGAGTAGGACTTGGCACAGACGGTGTAGGAGTTGGAGGCGCTGGTGAAACTGGGGGAGTGGGATATGGTACGGATGGTGTAGGAGTTGGAGGTGGGGGTGAAACAGGTGGGGTGGGACTTGGCACGGACGGTGTAGGCGTTGGAGGCGGGGGTGAAACTGGGGGAGTGGGGCTTGGCACGGACGGTGTAGGAG
>NW_006238921.1:6894282-7091064 GCF_000375325.1 Capsella rubella
GGCTATTCCCGGTGGTGTATCAGCCATTGTTAAAGCAAGTGATGCAAGGAGTACGCATCCTAATATTTGAAGTCTTGTGTGTTTGGCTAGATCCATTGCCAAACCTAACAAATAAGATAGAAAAGGTATTTGTCTTTTTCAGTTGTTGTGTGCTTTAGGAATTGATTGTATGAATGATGATGTGGTTCAAGTGCTCTGATATGGTTTATATAGATAGTTATGCTGTGCTTTTAAAATATCAAGTTGGGGATCTTGTTAATATTTTAAATAAGGGTTCCTGTTTATATGGAGTTTGCCTTTTAGGATATAGGTACGTAATTTAAGTTATTAACACCTTAATTTATACATAACTTATAAGTTATAACTCACATTCTGTATATAAAAAGATGCTTCAAGCATTTTATTGATCGCAAAACGGATTATAAAAATATTATATTGTAGTATGTTAAATATTTCAGAATGAGATTATTGAAAGATTCCTCCAAAATTTTAGCGAATGAGAGTAGATTTCAATTAAAATAACTAAAAAGCTTACTAGTCTAAATGCATTTGTCATTAAAAAAATAATGCATTGGCCAATGAGAGAGAAGCCTTTTTCACATTCTTGTCTTCTGGTTAAACTTTTCTAGAAAATCTTATATCTATACTATTAATTTTGATTAGAAAAGAAAAGGAGAAAACGGGTTATTTAAAAAAAATTAGAGATATACTATCTGATAAATTTTTCATTTGCCTATTTCACCTTGATCATCACCAATATTATGTGTTACAAACAGTAATCACGTAGATGTTAAGAAAACAAAGCCCTTTATATGCTAAAAGATTGTAAACAACAATTTAATGTTAAATTGAAGGTGAAAAAAATTTTAGCATAAAGTCAACCCCATATTTAATTAGTCATTAGGTATATAATATCTATAACAAAACTGTTAAAATGAGTGTAATATCACTTTATGCAATTCTACGTATAGTATTACATACGTATTGCTATTTGCAAGTTTATGGTGGATGGGAATCACTTTGGGATGAAGTGATCGGCATGCTCCTTTCGTGTGGCTTAGCACATTTTTGCTGATTTAAGTGAAACAAGTTGGATTTATCAGTTTTACGATCGAATTGGAATCTAATTTTGAATTTTGACTTTATTCTTCTTACCTTTTATTTAATTTTTATGTGGCTTCTCTCTACTTAAAATTCCATACAAAAATTGCAAATTTGAGTTACCGGTAAGTTTTTTAAATAAATATGCAAATCGTATATATATAACGTTGATTAATCATGCAAAGGCACAAGCTAGGGAGAGAACAACCTTTGACCTTTCTGGGGCTCTCACATGATGAAAACGAGAACTATAAGTTAAAGCTATATATGACAAAACGCCTTTACAGCTATGTTTTCATTTTTCTAAATTTGTCTTCTATTTCAAGAAACATATAAAAAACCTTTCTCTGTGTTGGCGTTAACGTTTCACGTCCAAAAATTTAATTGTGTCGATCATCATTTTGTTTGTAATTAACTAGTTAAGCTTTATATGTACAATTCTCTTTGCATGCATGATGCATGCTTTCTACTTTATGCGACTCGGGGGAGGCACCGACTATATATGTCTAATAATTAAGTCTATTGTTTTAATTTTGTAATGCGTCTTCTACACTTTTTTTTGTAGACTAACACGGTCTTAGCCAAATGCATAAAAATGGATTTGTGATTTAAATTAAGATCGAATTGGTAATATGTTTTCTAATTTTTCACGCAAGAGTTATGGACTTCGAACCTAAAAATCTTTGTTGGTCAGGTCAACATATACATCTTCGTAGACTGATCGGCCAGAACCAGATCACCTGGCTTGCTCTTTCAAGCTCGTTCAAAGAAGATACATAAAAAAGACAAGTAGAAAACTCTGTAAAGTATCACATGTTTTATGAGCTAGACTTTTTTGGTTTGTAAGAAGAACAAGAACCCAAAAAAAAAAAAAAAAAAGTGAGAGAAGAAGAACGAGAAGAACCCTCCATGAGGCCACCATTATTAGGTTAGATTTGCTAAGCATCTCTTATATTGTATATTAGCAAATATTAAGCTAAGATATGGCTTAGAAACCACTAATTTGAGTAGTTATTTAAGAGTTAATCTCATAGAGAATTCATATCCCTTTTGCCCTGGGCACAAAAAAACTCGGTTTGTAATTAAACCGGTAAACAAATCAGAACCGGCCGGTTTATTATTGTCTAATGAGACCCATTAGATCGGTTCCATCTTCACCAAAAAAAACCCTTAAACCCTTGATTTGAATTTGGATTAAACCCTAAAAATGGCGAAATGGAGACTTGCGACTGCGACTCTCCGTCGACATCTGCAATCCCAATCGCCTTCGATCTCTTCATTAAAGGATACGACCAAATCCTTTTCTGCGGCGGCGGCTCAGCAGTGTCGCAGCTACAGTCCAGCTCAGACCGATAATGCGAGAGGGAAATGGCTAACTTTACCTCCTTTTTCTCCCACCGTCGATGGCACCGCCGTTGGAAAGGAGCTCGCTTCCGAAGGAGACTCGATCACCGGTTCAACGGATAGCTCAACAACGACGGCGCTGAGGTGGATACTTCGTTGTCGTCCCGATTTACCCAGGACTCTCGTTCAGAAACTCTTCCGTTTAAGACAGGTTCTCTAGTCTATTCGAATCTTGTATTCTCGAGTCCTAATTGCATCTTATATATTTTAGGATGTGATCGAATTGTTGTCAAGTTCTTACATTGTAATTGATTCAGGTTAGGAGAGAAATGTCTGTGAGTTGTGATGGTGATGAAGTACAAAGAAGCCAGCTTAAAAGGGTAATGCTATTCTGTGATCTTTTGATTTGGAACAAGAACTGTTTTTAGAAAGCTGCTTTTTATCTGATGGTCTTGATTTCTGACCCTTGAAGGTGGCAGCTAAGGAATCTTTGAATGTAGGAGATAGAATTTACCTTCCTCTCTCGGTGGACAATGATGCGCCCCCGCCACCTGCTAAGAAAGAAAGCTTCCGTTGTAGTGAAGAAGAACGCAAATTTGTTTGCAGTTTGGTGTTGTACAAGGTTTTTGATATTCTATACTATTGGTTCACTTTCTGTTTTTTTTTTTTAATCGATGTTATTTAGATTGATAGATATCTAAGCTGTGAGTTAATAATGTGCCAGGATCCATCCATTATTGTTTTGAATAAACCGCATGGTATGGCTGTTCAAGTAAGTCAGTTATATACTTTGCATTCTCATGGATTATAGATTCCGTTCATGGAGCTTTTGAGTATTGATAAGACTTTTTTCTCTTAAACAGGGTGGGACTGGGATCAAAACCAGTATCGATGAGCTTGCTGCCACTTGCTTGACGTTTGATAAATCAGAATCTCCCCGGCTGGTTAGTCAAGAATCATAGTAATGCACCGTTGAGAAATATATCTGAAAGAAAGTGTATGATTTTTTTTTTTTGAACCTAGTTCGTTTGCCTTATGCAAGTATCGTGTATATGTTAGGTGCACAGACTTGACAGAGACTGTAGTGGACTTTTGGTGCTGGCAAGAACACAGACGGCTGCAACAGTTCTTCATTCCATATTCCGCGAGAAAACATCTGGTGCATCCGCATATGTATATCCTCTGCTTCCTCTCAGAAATTTTCCTTACTTGAGAAGCTTGCTTTTTATGATTCGTGGGAGACACATAAATTTCTCACACCAATGATTGTTCTTCTTAGGGTGTCAAAAAGAATATAAAATCCTTAAAAAGAAAATATATGGCACTTGTGATCGGGTGTCCAAGACGTCAAAGGGGACAGATTTCAGCGCCACTCAGAAAGGTCAGTCTACAATGTTTTAGCTAGGGTGTTTCAACCATCTAAGTTTTAGTCTATTTGATTTGATCTTAGATTTGATTTGCTTGTTCACACTCAGTCTATTTCTTTTGCTTCTTTTCTGGAGTCAAATTCTATGCTAAAACATATGTGGAATGTCTGAGTAGGTGGTTGTGGATGATGGAAAATCTGATCGTATCACAGTTAATGACAATGGGGAACTCGTTTCTACTCAGCATGCAATCACCGAATACCGAGTGATTGAATCTTCACCACATGGTTAGTGAGACAAATGACATTTTCTTTTCAGTCAAACTTACATCAAATGATTCAGCCTTGAGGTTTTAGCACACTGTTAATTTGTAGGATACACTTGGCTAGAGCTTCGGCCTTTAACTGGGAGAAAACATCAGGTCTCCATAGATCTTCAGTTTATGATTCAGCTTTCTCTCTTTTTTTTTTCTGTTCTCTTATCGATCTGTTTCTAACTGTTTTTCGATTGCAACAGCTTCGTGTACACTGCGCAGAAGTTCTAGGAACACCGATAGTTGGGGACTATAAATATGGATGGCAAGCTCATAAATCGCGGGAACCTTTAGTCACTTCCGAAAACACCCCGACAAAGCCACAATCATCTCCGTTTGGCTTGGATCTGGATGGTGGAGATGTGTCTTCAAAACAGCCGCACCTTCATCTCCATTCAAAGCAAATCGACCTGCCAAACATATCTCAGCTCTTGGAGAAAATGCAGGTTTCTTCAGATTCTGATATATCGGATATCGATAGCCTAAAATTCGATGCTCCATTGCCTACACATATGCAGCTAAGCTTTAATTTGTTGAAATCTAAAGTCGAAACATGTGACAAAAACTAGATTTTAAATGAGATATTTATTTTTCTACACACGAAGCTAGTTTTCTTCTTTGTGTTCGTGAGGCCCCAAGTAGTCACTGTGTGTTCCATTGAATATTTCATTATTCTCATACAAAGATAAATAATTACATTTTGAATGACTTTGTCATATAATTGCATAATCATTAATCGTATGATTAACACAGTTGGTGTGATGACTGATTGACACAATAAGTTCGTTTTGGATTTTCGAATCCCTTTTTGTTTACTTACTACCACGACACACTAGAGTTGTTTGACTAATCAGCTAATTTTTTAATTAGAGGCTTTTGGTCTCTGTTTTTCAAATCTATTATTGATCTTATTAGAGATAATATAAAGATAGGGTGACATCTTTGCAGTAGAGATGATCACAATTAGTTTGTTAACTTAAGAAATAGATCTTCGAGTACGACCACTGGAAAACGAAAGGTGGGTGACGCATAAGCTTATGAATGTTTCAGTACCTAACCCGGAACAAAGACTGGTTGGTATTTTAAAAAAACTATGATTGCCAATGTGAATAATCTTGTCTGAAAAAGAAGCAAGTGGGTGACATAGCGTTACAAAGGTAATAAGACAGGCTTGAGAACAAAAGAGTTAAAGAGTATGTACGTGATACGCCGACTCTTTTTTTACCAACTACACTTGTTTGAGTACATCTCATTCTCACCTACTCCCCCCTCCTTGATCAAATATTTTTTCCAATCAGAAGAATAATACGAATACTTGTGATTAAATAAAAATTAATCTCTTTTTTTCTTTGGTTACAGAATTAAAAATATATTATCCCTTAAAATATACACAAGAACAAATACTAGTATATAAATTATGAAGAGTATTAATTAACCTAGCAATTAGTTTCACGTAAACGCCACCGAGAAACTAATAATAATAAATTAATAATAAAGGTTTTTTACTACATATAATAATAACAAGAATAGATAGCCACCTGAATAGATGTTGGTGTTATATCTTTTTCTGCAGCCTAACTATATTAATTTTGTAACAGTTATATTGGGATGTATGGGATACTCATGTATCTATGGCACTGTCCAACCCCAAGGCTGCTGTCGATATCTATGTTTCCCTTCAACGACTATATATCGTGGTCCATATCTTTCTTTCTTTTTTTCGAGATTTGCTAAGTTTGATACCAACCTCACTACGCTACGTTTTTTTTTTTTTTTTTGGTTTGTATTGAAAATTTAATAAAGGCTTACACATGCATGTAGTTTCAAAAATTTATTTTGTTTCGTTTTTCAATTCAGATTTTTGAGAAAAAAAAAAGTAGTTCTCTTTGTTTCGATTATTTCTATCTTGATACTCGTATTTTGTATAACATAAATCTATTTTCTTTTAATATAACAAAAACAAATAATGGTTGTATCACTGGCAAGAAAGAAAAGATAAAGAGGTTTGGTTGGTCGAGCTTACTGATTAAAAAAGGCATGTCCACCAAATAATAATTAAGATAAAATCTCCCAATTATCTTCTTTTCTCTTGTTTGGTAAAAAATATAATATATTTTATGTCCTCATTTTCTCTGTGTATATAACATTTGTCAACAGATTGCCTTTAGAGCCATTGTTTCCCATCGACACATAAACCTCTCAACACTGCATTGTAGAAATAAAGAAAGAAAAAAAAAAAGGTCGGAGAAACCAAAGAAAACACAAAAACAAAAGTAATGGGAAGTGAAGGAGGAGAAAAGAAGGCTTTAGGATGGGCTGCAAGAGACCCTTCTGGTGTTCTTGCTCCTTACTCCTACACTTTAAGGTTTTTGTTTCTTTTATTTTCTCTTCTCGTTTCATTATGTAATGTAGTTTTTGATTTTATATATGTCTCTCAAAGAGTTATTTGAACTTCTTTTCTTTGTTGTTGATGATAATCTTGGATTTGTTAACAGGAGCACAGGGCCAGATGATGTGTATATAAAGGTTATTTGTTGTGGAATATGCCATACTGATATTCACCAGATTAAAAATGATCTTGGAATGTCCAATTATCCTATGGTTCCTGGGTAATTTTTCTATCTTGAACTCTCTCTTTTTTTTTTTTCAAAAACTTTTTTCAGATCCCAATCGTATATATATAACTTTAACTTCAATCTAGATCATGATTTCAGATTCTAAATGTAAAGGGTATACAATCTTTTTAACTTGTAGTTGTTTCTAGTTTATTTCAGAAGATGAAAACAACAATACACATGATTTAATTAGCTTAATATGACTTAATTAGCTTAATATGAGGATAACTCAAAATAGTACATTTGAAATCAAACCATGATCATATATTTTAGTCCTAGCTAGCTAGATTGTTAATTTATGAGTTTGTTATCTTTTATGTTCATAAAAGTTGAGTACTTAATTAATTAACCATGATATATGTAAGACTAATGTTGTTTATGTGTTAGATATGTTATCTACATGTTTTAAACGATTTGTGGTGTGGCAGAGGATTTTTGTCTAAAGTTCGCTTGACATGATTGTTTGAAGAGAATTGGTTGAGCTACGTACTGTTACACACACTTACACATCTGACATTTGATTTGATTTGCAGGCACGAGGTGGTAGGTGAGGTGATGGAAGTGGGATCAGATGTGAGCAAGTTCGCGGTAGGAGATGTAGTCGGAGTCGGCGTGATCGTTGGATGCTGCGGAAGCTGCAAGCCTTGCAGCTCAGAACTTGAGCAGTACTGTAACAAGAGAATCTGGAGTTATAACGATGTCTACACCGACGGAAAACCCACACAAGGTGGCTTTGCTGACGCCATGATCGTCAATCAAAAGTAAGGAGGACACACATATACACACTTTCTTGTTTCTCAAGAAAATAGTAAGCATTTGTTTCTTCCTCCACAAGTAACCTTTCTCTGTCCAAAGGTTTGTTGTGAAGATCCCCGAAGGAATGGCGGTGGAGCAGGCAGCGCCGCTGCTCTGTGCGGGAGTAACGGTTTACAGTCCGTTGAGCCACTTTGGTCTCATGGCAAGTGGGCTGAAAGGAGGGATTCTAGGGTTAGGTGGAGTAGGGCACGTGGGTGTGAAGATAGCAAAAGCAATGGGACATCATGTGACTGTGATAAGCTCGTCAAATAAGAAAAAAGAAGAAGCAATGGAACATTTAGGTGCTGACGACTATGTAGTAAGCTCTGATCTAGCAGAGATGCAAAGACTCGCAGATTCTCTTGACTACATCATCGACACAGTACCTGTGTTTCACCCTCTCGAGCCTTACTTAGCTTGTCTTAAACTCGACGGGAAACTGATCCTCATGGGTGTTATCAACACTCCTCTCCAGTTCTTGACTCCTCTCGTCATTCTCGGTGATCAGTCTTTCTAGTGTTTTAAAATCATGTCTAGTTACAAGAAAATTACGTATAAGCTAAATTGATATGCTTTTAATTAATTCGTGACAGGGAGGAAAGTGATATCGGGAAGCTTCATTGGGAGCATTAAAGAGACAGAGGAAGTGTTGGCTTTCTGCAAAGAGAAAGGGCTCACGTCGACGATCGAAGTGGTGAAGATGGATGAGCTTAACACTGCGTTTGAGAGGCTTCACAAGAACGATGTGCGTTACAGGTTCGTGGTTGATGTCGCAGGAAGTAACCTCGTGGAGGTGGCTGCAACGAACTAAAATACTGTAACGGGCCTATTTATGAAAGATAGGTCCAACGAATGTTTGTTTAATTGTCTTTTTAAAATGGTTCAGAATCGAATGCTTCTGTCATTTTGTGTCATTGCTTTGTTTAAATACATTGGTTTGTCACAAAAGAAAAAAAACACAAAAGAGCATATAAATGTTTTTTCTTGGTTATGAATAATAGTTTTCTTCAACTCTAACTAATAATTCAAAGTTGTTAAACTGTGACTCTCAATGATAATGGTAATGGACTACCAGCTTTAACAGTTACCGAACACAAGCAAAGGTCGTTGATTTATCGTTATCTTGTACCGCCATTTTTTAATTTTTTTTTTTTGTTGTCAACATTTTTTTAGTTTTTATTTGTGTGTGTTTTAAGGTTATTTTGGGATCGTTTATAAACATTCTTCTTCTTATTTTTAATCGTTTTTTGTCACCTAAATATTAAAATTAAAACTTAAATCTTTCAGCGTTATCTGTATATTGCCAACCTACTTTGGGCTAATAATTATTACAGAAATTTACACCCAAGAAAACAAAAAGTTATAGAAATTAGAAAAGGTAGCAAAAGCTTCACCAAAAAAACAAAAAACAAAAAAAAAACAATACTTTTTATTTTTAATTTGATAAATTAAAAACATAAAACTTTTTCGCCGAAGCTTAAAGAAAAATCTTTAATCTTTGATGTAAAAGAGAGGAGGCACGATTAATCAAAGAAAACCCAAAAGCAGTTGCGTTGATCGGCGATCACGACGCCGTCTCACGAATCTTTCGACTCAATTCATTTTTGCCTACCAACTCTATGCGGAAGAACCCTAACTGATCCGCCATGGGAGATTCCGTTTCTTCAACCCGCGTTTCTGTTCATCAATCTCTTGGTGGTGGCTCAGGTGTGTCTCTCTCTTTGTCATTCCTATTAGTATTCATCTTAATCCAATTTGGTTTCTTCACATTGGCTATCGAAATGGATGTTTTCACTTTCGATTCAATCGATTTCTACTCCTTTCGGTTATGCAGAGAGTCTTGATTTGTGCACTGGTTTGGGTATTTGCTAGACTGATCGATTACGTTTTAGGGTTTTGTTCTATTGTTATGTGCATTTGGGAAAGTTTTAAAATTGATCATAATTATGGAGATACGTTTTAGCAATTTGACGTTTTGTAGAGACATTTAAGAATCTCTAAACATATGACGCTTGTGTTCTTAATTGAACTTGAATCCTTGGTTTGTTTTTTGGTACTGAAAAATTTGCAGTTGCTGATTTGCTGCTATGGAGAAACCGGACTGGTGCAGCCATTTTGCTAGTTTCTTCTACTGGGTTTTGGTTCTTATTCGAAAGAGCTGGATACAATCTCTTGTCTTTCGTCTCCAATGTTCTGCTTCTTCTTGTTGCGATCCTCTTCTTGTGGGCCAAGTCTGCTACAGTACTCAACCGGTAATCTTTGCTCTTTTCTTTTTGCTGTGTTTCTTACTTGAAAAGATGAAACCTTTTATGCGGCATTGCTGGATTTTGTTGATGGTAGAGAATGCATTAGCTTCTTGTTTGGTAAATATACACTGTTGTGATTTAACTTGCTGCTTCACCATTTGAACGAGAAATTTTAGAGGATAAGAAGCTTAAGAATACTGGAACCGTGGTGTAAGAAATGTGGTGTAAGAAACCCATTTATGTCTTTTTATAAGCATATATATGCCTTGTGCGATTTTTGTTGCAGGCCTCTACCTCCAGTTCCGAATATGGAAATCCCTGAGGAGTTTGCGATCAAGGCTGCTGATGATCTTCGGGTTTGGATCAATCATGTACTGTCAATTGCAAGTGATATCACCATAGCTAGGAATCCGATTCGTCTCCTTCAGGTTAAAGTCTAATCTTTAATTTCATTACTTGGCCAAACTGGTTCTATGTTTTGGAATCTAGATATTTTCTGCATTCTATGAATCACACGTTTTAGATATCGTTGGTTTATACTGTGAAACAGGTTTCATTTGCCTTGTTGGCTATCTCCTATGTCGGGACCTTAATCAACTCCCTCACTCTTGTCTACATTGGTGAGCGTCTAACCTTTCCTTGTGGGTTATAATAGTCTATCATCTTGGTTAACATGAGTAATTAATGCGTCTCTGTTTTGTATGTGTCTTGCAGGAGTTCTGCTCAGCCTATCTTGTCCGATAGTGTATGAGGAATACCAAGACCACATTGATGATAAACTGAGTTCAACTTCTAAATTCGTTCGAAGTGTCTCACGAAAGTTTCCAATGCCCGCAAACAAAGAAAAGAAACATCAGTAGGTAGTAGTGTAAGTCTGAACAATTGAATCGTTTTGGTCCAAGATTTGAGAAAAGAGTTAGTTGTCTACTGTGGTTTTACTCAACCGCTGCAGGTGAAAAATACTGGTTCTCTAGACTAATACTACAGCCAGTTTTAAACACACAACAAAGGAGCCGTTACTGTAATGCTACAAGAGCAGCGGAGAAAAGTGAATCACACACAGTACAGATTTTCGTTCATTTCTTTCTGTTTCTCTTATCTGAGTTCTTCGTATGGGTTGGCTTCTGTTTTAGATTCTTGGGTTTTTGGGTTTCTTTTTCTTTCCTTTTTTTTGCCGTGACATTTGGTCTTTTTAGTTTACACGAATGCTTTGTGACAATATTGTTGCAGTAGAATGGAGAAAGATGAAATCTAATACAATTTGAAAGGTTGATTTTTTTTAAAGATTGATTACAAAAAAAATGTGATCTTTTTTTCTAAACCACATAAAAACTGTGAAAAAAATATATTTTAATTATGTAGTAGCAAAAAGAGGAATATTAAAAATTGTAAAATTTGTTCGTCTATATAAAGTTTGAAAATGAACCAAGCAGTGAAGATATGGGGGAATCCACCACAACATATTTAAACCCCACAAAACCCACCCGTGAAGATGAAGCCATATCTCTTCTCTGTTGCCGACGATACATACACCTCTACTTACATAGATTCCCGCCCTCGCGATGGCGACGACGACGCTTCTGAATCTATCATCGATCTTCTCCTCGAGGCTCGTCACTACACACTCCTCCGTTTTTCCCATCCGTCAGAGACGACGGATCATCCTCGTTACGTCTTGCGCCGGAGGAGGAGGAGGAAAGCCGACGATTCTCGTTACGGAGAAGCTAGGCCAAGCTGGGATTGATCTGCTCAAGAAGTACGCTAATGTGGATTGCTCTTATGATCTGAGTCTCGAGGAGATTTGCACGAAGATCTCGCTTTGTGATGCGCTTATTGTGAGGAGTGGTACTAAGGTTGGGAGAGATGTGTTTGAGTCGTCGCGTGGAAGGCTTAAGGTTGTGGGACGCGCTGGAGTTGGGATTGATAATGTTGATTTGGCGGCTGCGACGGAGTATGGTTGTTTGGTTGTCAATGCTCCCACTGCTAACACCGTGGCTGCTGCTGAGCACGGCATTGCGCTTTTGACCGCCATGGCTAGGAATGTTGCTCAAGCTGATGCTTCTATCAAAGCTGGTGAGTTCACAATTTCGTAATGTAGAATCAATCCAATGGCAATTTCCATTGTGATTCTGGGATTTTGATGTTGTATCAGAACTTATCTGGGCAAAACTTTTGAGTACTGTGATTGTAAATTGTTGAAATGTGAGTGTTTTAATGGTTCGTTGCAGGCAAGTGGACGAGGAACAAGTATATAGGTGTATCACTTGTGGGGAAGACTCTTGCTGTTCTTGGTTTTGGTAAAGTTGGATCAGAGGTTGCTAGACGAGCTAGGGGACTTGGGATGCATGTCATTACACATGATCCTTATGCACCAGCGGATCGTGCACGGGCCATTGGTGTGGAACTAGTTAGCTTTGAAGTCGCTATTTCAACTGCAGACTTTATCTCTTTGCACCTGCCTCTCACTGCTGCTACTTCGAAGCTGCTGAATGATGAGACCTTTGCGAGAATGAAGAAAGGAGTGCGTATTGTCAATGTTGCTCGTGGTGGAGTTATTGACGAGGAAGCTCTTTTGAGAGCGCTTGATTCCGGTATTGTTGCTCAGGCAGCTCTTGATGTTTTCACTGTGGAGCCACCTGTTCAAGACAACAAGTTGGTGTTACATGAGAGTGTCACTGCCACGCCTCATCTTGGCGCCAGTACCCTGGAGGCTCAGGTATTACATACTGTATATACGTTTTGGCGTAACTGCATTTTGTTCTTCTCTCCTGAAATTTTACCTGACGCCTAGGAAGGAGTGGCTATCGAAGTCGCAGAAGCTGTTATTGGCGCTTTGAGAGGAGAACTTGCTGCTACCGCTGTCAATGCACCAATGGTTCCACTAGAGGTAATTTCAAACTTTACCGGAGTCAATTCAGGATCAAGTCTCATTTTTCTTGTATGGTGATATTCAAGTAATGAATAAGATTTGTCCTGCAAATTCTCTGCAATTTTTCAGCGGCTTTCTGTTTTCAGGTATTGAGGGAGCTAAAACCGTATGTTGTGCTTGCTGAGAAGCTTGGAAGACTAGCTGTACAATTGGTAACTGGTGGAAGCGGTGTGAATGCTGTGAAAGTGACTTATGCTTCTTCAAGAGCTCCTGATGATCTCGACACTAGACTTCTCCGTGCCATGGTCATAAAAGGAATTATCGAACCCATTTCCAGCGTATTCATAAACCTTGTTAACTCCGATTATGTTGCTAAACAACGCGGAGTCAAAATCTCAGAAGAACGTATGGTTCTAGACGGCTCACCCGAGAATCCAATTGAATACATAACTGTTCGGATAGCAAATGTTGAATCAAGATTCGCCAGTGCATTATCAGAGTCTGGTGAGATCAAAGTAGAAGGCAGAGTGAAACAAGGGATTCCAAGTCTAACAAAAGTTGGGTTATTTGGAGTGGATGTGAGTTTAGAAGGGAGTGTGATTCTGTGCAGACAAGTTGATCAGCCTGGTATGATTGGTAAAGTTGCTGGTATCTTAGGAGATGAAAACGTGAACGTGAGCTTCATGAGTGTTGGTCGAATTGCTCCAGGGAAGCAAGCGGTGATGGCAATTGGAGTAGATGAACAACCAAGCAAAGAAACTTTGAAGAAAATCGGTGACATTTCTGCCATTGAAGAGTTTGTTTTCCTCAAACTATAGGCTAATACTTTACATGGATGCACATAAAACCCCAAAAGGAATGATTCATTCTGTATAATGATACAATCGAGTGTATATGAAACAAATTACATAGTTGATTATTTTCCAACGAGCATGTCGACGAAGTGATAAGTTACTATTGCAACCAGCCAGAGATTTTTTGCATTTGTCCTGTTTTCTCAAGAAAATAAACACAGAGATTGGTGCAGCTTATGAACCAGGGAGAAATGGGATCTGAGCCACCGTTGTCGGGATGGACAAATGAAGATTATGAACTGCAAGGTAAGCCGCAATACCAGCAGCATAACCAGCAAAAGCAAAACCACTAACCTGCATGAAGAAAACAAAGACTTAAGTTTCTTTCTCAGAGCCTCAAGAGTATTGAGTTTCAGTTTGATTAATGCTAGATTGTGTAGTTGAACCTTAGACAAGCCAGAAGAATGTATCATACCTTTCGGAAGTACCAGAAGAAATCAACTTTCTCCATCCCCATGAAGGCTACACCAGCAGCAGAACCGATGACAAGCATGGAACCACCAGTGCCGGCGCAGAATGCTATAAGCTGCCAAAATTCAGAATCTTGAGGGAATGATGTCAGATCATACATCCCCATGGTCGCTGCAACCAATGGAACATTGTCTATGATTGCTGATACAACACCAATAGCACTTGCGATTAGCTCAACATTTGGTATATTAGCATCAAGGTAGTTTGCAATCTCCCGGAGGATCCCAGCTGCCTCAAGGCTGAAGAATGAGTACAAACATCAAAAAAATAATTTGAATTAATAAGAGTAACGGAACATTATAGTTTGGAAATGATCAGTTGATTTAATACCTGCTAACAGATAAAAGAATCCCCAGGAAAAAGAGAGCGCCTTGTGTGTCAATTCGAGATAAGGCCTGAGGTACTTTGAGCTTTTGTCTTTCTGATTCACCGTAATGAATGGCATCCGTCAAAATCCAAAGAACTCCAAGACCCAACAAGATACCCATGTAAGGAGGCAATCCAGTAAGAGCCTTAAAGACGGGAACAAATACCAATGCTCCAAGGCCAACTCCAAAAACTAGTTTTCCTCTTGGAGCCATCTTTTCAGAAGCCAATACATCTTTAGAATCCTGTTCCTTTCCATTTACCTCACTGAGGAAGAAAAAGAAATTGCATAAATCAGGCTCTGTAGTGCAAACATTTACATGACAATCGAACCAAACATAATCTCCCGTTCTGTTTGAGAATGCAAGAAGAACTTATAACCTGGTTAAGGACAAGAGGGCTAGAGGAACCGCAAGAGAAACGGCAGAAGGTATAAAAAGGTCCTGAAAGGAAAGCATGTAAACCTCCATCAGAGATATCAAAATAGTGACCAAATAGGTGAATACTTTTAACACTTTTTTCTATACTGCTATACAGTTCAAACTCTAGAGAGGATGTTGGAGTAACAAAACCAGCTATTGTACCATGATCGCAATAAGAAGCTCCGACAAACCCTTTAAGACATAAGGTAACTACCAAACCACTGGGCTTATGACAACCTTTACTTTCCTATTCTCTCCGAGAGAAATACAGACTGGTCCATGAAGTTCCAATACCCGGAATCCAAAACACCAGAGCAAGGTTCATTTTCAGGGTCTGCCTCTTAGATTTGATATACACAGCTAACTTAAGACAAGCCCCAGAAACATAACAACAGGGAACCTTAGTTGTAAGCTGTAACCTCAGCCACTTTCAGAATCAAGCTCCTTACTAAACAACCAAACCTAAACTCATGAACTATGCAGTCCTACTTCTAAACAATCGATGTTCCTTACCATGACTTGCACTATGAAAGAAAATGAGGTATTGAGATAACATTAACTGACTATTTGAGAAGAGAAAGAGAACCTGCATAGTCGGTAAGGTGGATATCTGACCATGAATCCATAACATCGTTGTAGTAACATCACCAATTGGAGTCCATGCTCCTCCTGCATTTGCTGCTATTACCACAACAGCTCCTAGAAGTCTGCCATTGGTTACTGAGCGTGTCAACTAACACTATTTCAATAATAATACTGAACACAAAACAGACTTTACAGTAACCAGTAAAAAAAACTCGAAAAATCTACATCATGGCGTGGCCGATAAGGTTTCTTGAGAATCTTGAGGTCTAAATCTAAGGAGTCCATGTGTTTCTCATTGTGAACAGCTTAACAAATAAACCAACTTATAGAAGCACCAAGAAAAGGTTTCCATACTTGCGGTATTCTGATTGAGGAACCAGTTTCCTCAATAAAGAAACCATGACAATGGTAGAGGTCAAATTGTCTAAAATCGAACTGAGGAAAAATGTCACAAAGCCAACCTGCGACACCATAAGTCAACAAGAGTAAAGAGAACGCCCAATAATAATAATAATAAGAAGAGGAGACTGAAGCGAATAACTTTCAAGATAGAGAGATAAACATACCACCCATAAAAGTGTCTTTGGCTTCCTAGTGGTGATATTGTCTGTAACCAACTTAAACCCTTGGTGAGCATCAACTATCTCCACAATGGTCATTGCGCCAAGCAAGAAAAATACTATTTCACTAACTTCAGCTGTTGCATGTTGAAGATCTAAAACAGCTATCTCAGTTGAAGGAGCCTGTTACAGGGAATTCAAAATACACAAAAATTTACATCAATCATAAAGATACACAAAAATCATATACATCAAGGATTAGATAGACAAATTGATGTCATTCTTACCCCTATGCTCCGCACAACCCACAAACTCACAGCCATCAGCAGTCCTATTCCACTTTTATTAAAAGCTAAAGACTCTTCAAAGATGATTCCGGCATATCCTATTCCAAACAACAATGCCATAGCAATATCCTGTATACATTGTCCAGTGATCATTACTATAGCCATTATCTTTCACTTTGAGTTTGAAACCAAAAGAACATAGGATACAAACCAAAAGAATCGAACCTGATTAGCAGCAACCCATGAATGGTTAATGGCAGCTGTTCCTGTAAGAGCAGCAGCAAGAATAGCAAGCGCTTTGATTATATCTGTCTTTGGTTGGTAATTGGCCTCAAAGTAACTCGAACTAGGTTCATCAACCGAGCATATAGGGTCACATGATCCTGAATCCATTAAATCCTGTGGATCATATAAAAGATATAAACTTTCATAACTATAGCAACGACCATCGTTTACTGAACCCATTTTAGTGCTACTCCGATCACTATATGAAATGAAACTTTATCCAATAAGAAAAATTTGTAAATCGTTTATATGAGCTGCAAATTCTCAAGTCTACAATTGCATCAAAAAGAGGAAATGGGTACTTGGCAAAATTGAATTTTGGGGAAGACAGCTACGAACCTCATCGATTGGCTCATCATCAAGCGAAGGAGGAGAAGAAGAGGTCCTTATCTTATCCTCGGCCCTCACGAGAACGCTATGTCTGGATAACCTCGAGGCTGATACTTTCGAGAAGGAGACATTCTGCGGCAATCGGGTCGAGATAGAGATAGGAGATGAAGTCGCGATGGCGTGTCTCTTCGTCAACTGATGCGGCGGCGCGAAGTGAGAGCCGATAGGAAACACCGCCATTGGCGAACACCAGAGAGTCTGATAGGGAAAGAAAAAAAAACACCAGAGAAAGAGAGAGAGAGAAGGGGAGATTGAAGTAGTGAAGATGAAGAAGAAGAAGAAGAAGAAGAAAGAAAGTGATAGAATCACCGGCCGTCCGGCGAAAGTAATGACACTATCAGTGGCAATGGAAGTTTGTTATTTTGCAAAATATATCCTTAATTTTATGTTTTTTTGCAATCTAATCCTATAGATAAGTAAATTAACACATTGAGTCGCAAAATAAAATTTTAAATTGAAACGTTCTAAGGTCATCATCAATGCAAGGTTCTTGCACTTAAGATTTACACATGAGAGTACCTTATATAAGATCCTCTCATGTGTAAATCTTAAGTGCAAGAACCTTGCATTGATGATGCTATAAGTCTAAATCCTTTTTTTTTTTTTTTTAAAGTATTCTTATCAGTAGTAGCATGCGATATGTGAATCTCATTGATTGGCATATAACTATTACTATAAATAGTAATCAATCTATTTTTCATATTTTTTTGTTTGAAGTTAGGAAACGATTATATGATAAAAGCATTTAATTTGGTCTAATAAGAAAAACAAAAACGTTTAGCACGTCAAACAAACTATAGTGAGTGATGTGGTTTGGTGGCATTGCTACAATTTAGGTGTAAAAATCTTAGCCTCTCAGCAGTTCCACTGCTCGACCTCGACGTGACTGAGAAGACATCGAAGAAACATTGAGACAAACTTTAGATCAATCTATAATAATCTTATACAAAAAAAAAAAAAACACACAAAAGATTTTTCAACCTTTTTTATAACCCACCCACCCAGATAACCCCAAAAAGAAAAGAATGGGTGAAAACGCACTTTTACACTACTAGTAAGTTTACTTCATCAGCCAAAAAAAAAACATAAAAAGGCTACTACTGCTATATTATATAATCAGCCTATGACAAAGGAGTAAATTTAAAATCCTTGATGATGGAGTGTCGTCGTCGACGGAGACGTAGTGGAGTGACCCATCGTAGCAGGTGACCAGAAATCAGCGCCGTTGGAGTTCTCCACGTGTACGGTGGAAGAGACAGGTACTAGACATAATCCTCTGCTTCTCAAGTCTTTCGCTTTCATCGCCGCCATAACATCTCCGGTGACCACTCCTCCACCGTCCTGACATGCCAGTAGTAATTATCATTAGTTAGTTGTTGTTCTTGTTAGGGAACTGAAAATAAATAAATAAATATTTTATTAATCAGAGAGAGAGAGACTTACAACAAGAGTGTGGTTGATAAGATAAGGAGAGCAGAGGACTTGAATCTGATCTTGTAAGAATTTGATGTAACCCATCGCTTCATGCAAAACAGAAGCCGCATCAGTCTGTCCAAACACATAGAAGTAGTTTTTTTTTTTTTTTAAACCCATTTAATTCTCATCAGTCAGAAAAGTCAAAGTTAACTATTGCAAATAGTGTCATTTTTATGGATATTTTTTGGTAGAGTGTTTTACATTCTCTTTTCACCTCTCTCACCCCTCCAAACAAACAAAAAAGAAAAGTACACAAAAATTTCATTAATGTAATTTGTGATGATGATGATTAACTAATAAACTAATCTACTTTTAAAATCTATTGATCAACAAGTTTCATTGTCTTTGATGGTCTTTTTTGAAGTTCACATTGGATGCCAATTTACATGCTACACTACCCCAAATCGCGACTTCTTAAGTTTCCTTTTGGAAAACTCAATATCAATATAATATTACTTTAAAAAAAAACTGCTTTACATTTCTTTAGTTAAATATGATTAGAAATTTAGAACTCTTGCTTGCTTGATTGAATTCACAAAATAATTGAAGAGCATCATTACAAAAAAGAATCGAGTTATAGAGAAAAACAATTTCACCTTGCCGTATGGAGAAACCAACTGCTGTAACGCTGCGATTCTTTCCCCTAACCTTTCTTTCCTGACCTAATTTTTTGTTTCATCATTATTAACAACACACCCACCAAATTAAATAAAGTAAGTTTGTATATAACATTATGGTTGAAAAATTATGCCACACCTTTGCAATTCCAAGTGATGATGATTTATCCTGATTTCGTTTGCATTTCTTGCCCGGTTTCAGATTATGATCCGGGTCGTACTCTTTACCCTTTCCGGGTTTCTTCTTCTACACAACACAATCATTTCACAGAAAGATAACATATTAAATCATCCTCAGAAATCAGAGGAAGAACAAAATGTTACATGCAAAATGCAAGTATGTTAGAAAAATAGGGAACTTACGTTTGATGGTTTAGTAGATTTGTCGAGTGTACAATCGTCGTTAGAGTTCTTCTTGCAAACATCGATCTTAATGCATGAAGGGTCAGTAGCAACAGAGACTCCGGAGGAGAGAAGAGAAGGTTCCAAGAAGAGCGACGCGTCGTCGTTTTGATAGCCTCCGCTAAAACAGAGCATTCTTGAACCAGTTTTGCCGGAGAATACAAATCCTAAGCTGTCTTCTCCACCATCCCCGCCGCCGCTACTACTACCCTCGCGTTGGTGGTCGGATGAGCTGAGAACGCCTTCCGAGAACATAAGAAGTTCGGAGAAGCTCGTGACTCCTTCACCTCCCACCATAGCTAGGTCTTCGTGATCTTCTGCGGTATTATTATCTCCCATCGTGTTACTTTTCTTTTTCTTGATTTTCGGGGAAGAAGAAGAAGAAGAAGAAGGTTTAGAAAGAAAACAAGAGAAAAGTGAGAAACATAAACCAGAAGAATTATTTTGGTGAAATGTTTTTTTTTCTCTCTTCTTTTACCTTTTTTAGGCTTTTATAACTTCGGTAATTTCAGCCATGACTGATATAGTTTTCATAAATAAATAAATAAACAAATAATTACATAATCATAAGTATATATTGAAACAACACCTGTCTAAATTCTATAAAGGAAACAAAAAATGTAATTTTTCAGAAATTTGAGTGAGTGTTAGAACTGTTCAAATGGTGAGTGAGTGTTAGAACTGTTGAAATGAATGTAATCCAAGTTTATATGACACTTGTATGGATGTTTCTGTAAACATATTAGTGGCTATGAAGAACAAAACCACTGATTAGAGCTGTTAATATAGTATGTTATACTTATATAACAATTAAGTTAAAGAGTGATGATTAGTGTTGTTGATTGATATACATTTAGTCGTAAAGGGGAAGGGGGTATGAAAGGGAATAATAGAAAGTTGAAGAGAAGATTGAGTCAAAGCCACCTGGCCCGAGAAAACTGTAGTTTTTGATTTACTCGAAGCTCTCTCATGTTTCATTGTTTCTCACCTTTTAGTAACTGCTGCTTTCTTTCTTTTTTCCTTGAACTTAGACAAACAAGTAATAAATGTCACACACATAAACACATATTCATATTCTATTCAATAAAATTCATACAATTTTTTGTTTTCTTATTTAAAAACTGCCATTATCATGTTTATCATATAGTACTTATGAACATACGGACACATAAAACTACAGATACTAAATTAACTAAACTAACAAAAAAGAAGCAAGTTTATACTAACTGACATGTACCAGGTTCGACACGTGCAGAGACTCTGCAAACACGTGTGTGGTAGAAAGAAGGAAAAAAAAAAAGAAACTCGACGACTAAATAAAAATATACAAAAGAGGAAAGGTCAAATTTATTCATAAAACAATGAACCAATCCAACTTTGTTCTTTAACACCATAAGCAACCAACAATTGTAAAAGACTTTGGTTTTTGGTTAGGTTGATTTCATATAAGATTTTTCGAGTTCCGACAAGAACCTAAAACTCTTAGGGGGTTAGATTATGTATTGATTTGTCCCTTTGCTACATCTATCATCACTTATACATATATATATTGGTACCCAAACAATCCCTACTCTTTTGCTCGTTATTACTCGACACTGCCACTTCTTTTTCGATGTGGTGAGTATCTTTCATAACCCAAATATAAGATTAAGGATTGGGATGTTTTCGAGTCTAAGAGTGTAACGTTTTATTCAGGAACATGGAAACAAACAAGACAAATGACCAATTCAGCAGTCAAACACATAAAGTCAAGACAACAAAACGGAAAGAAAAAGACACATGAGCAACCTCTGTTCTTGATATAGCTACTAGAGTTACAGATCAGACTGATATCAAAAGTAGAAAAACTGATTGCACCCATTTAACAAATCGTCCAAGGAACATTAATTCTCAGGGACATAACGTCGAACACATTGTGTGCGTCATCCATCATTCAAAACAAATCTCTTTCAACTTCTTCGCGGCGGATTCGTCAATGGAATACTACAAACAATTGAAAACGGATGATTAGCACAAAGGTTACCTTCCTATGATATACGTTTTCCAAAAGAAACCCAGAATCTTTGTTACCTTCTTGAGTACCCAAAGTGTGTGATTGTAAGCTCGTTGGAAGAGTTCGTCGAGGGATGTTTCGCTTTGGTCGACTTCACGGTAATTAACGAAATTCTCC
Source organism: Capsella rubella (assembly GCF_000375325.1). NCBI lineage: Eukaryota > Viridiplantae > Streptophyta > Magnoliopsida > Brassicales > Brassicaceae > Capsella > Capsella rubella. Next base: position 6,915,818 of record NW_006238921.1, read on the forward strand.
CTGGCGTACTTGGCGTAATACGGCCTCGTGTCCGCCGGTAAAAGCCTCACTAGCCTCAAAACGCCGCCGTATACACTCAGCACCTTCTTCATTTTCATCTACCTTCTGCAACAAGTAAAGTCCCGGACCTGGACTAGAATACTAATTACTAAGTATCATAAAACGTTCATGGGCTTTTTATGGGCCTCAAGTGATATCATTTTAAAGCCTGCAATTTCTGACCGGTTAAAGTATTTAATTTATGGTTTCAATCCGGTTAAACGAGAGCACCTCTATCGATTACACATAAACCACACAACCAAAAAACTTTTTGTCAAAATATCATATCTCAAAAAACCTTCCATAATCATGAACACAAGTCTTATGAAAACTTCTTTAACTGTTAAAAATGAACATATCCTCTTATTTTGAAGAAATATTTCATTCTTTTGCCTCAAATTCGAGGTCTTCTGATTCACAAGTACCCAAAAGATGTGTATAAAACAGAACAACCCCGATGATTTGCGGTCGGGTTTCATGTCTTCATATCTTGGGGTTTTTGGGAGTATGTGTTCATGTATGTCCTTGCATTAGATATAAACCGTCATGATTGAGTCTTAATTCTACCTTCTCCTTCTTTTCCTTGATCCAGGTTTGGTTGATTCCAGTGCTACACTCTTGTTCCCTGCAACTGACGCGGTTTCCATAGTAGTTTGTTTGCTACTTCCAGCAACAGATCTCCCACATTCACCTTCCTTGCCTGTTTTTGACTTCTCAACATCTTCCTCTGAAACCACAGCTTTGCTGTTTGTCGAATAGCGCTTATACTTAAACCAGTTACTAACCTACAGAATAGAACGAGCTCTTAGGAAATGAAACAGGTCGACTAAAAGGGACAAAGAAAAAAAACAATTCACTAGGAGAAATTTCTTACTTGCGTAATTGTCATTCGTAGCTCCTTCGCTAAGCTCTCCTTTGTGGCTTTGTCTGGATATTGATTCTCTTGAAAGGATATGTATAATCTCTGCATAAAAGAGGAATCCATTAAATCAATAGCTTCGTCATAATAATTTAAGATGGGCCTTTAAGCATCATGATAGCTATATCTTTCACCTGAGCTTTTGGATCTGTCTGTTTATAAGCTGAAGAGCTGCTTTTTTCACCAGAAGGTCCAGAACAACCATTTTCTCCAGGACCTTGTTCTCGCACTTTTAAAGTATCATTTTTATCTGCCCTTTTCGACTTCCTTCTAGGTTTCTTAGACGTATGATCTTCAGCACTTGAAGATTGTTTCAGAGGCGCAGTGTCCCCTTCATCTTCTGACTCAGAATTTTCTTTTCCCATTTTTGCAGTTGTATCCCAATCATCATCATCACTTGAGGAAGATGGAACATTCTCATATTCGTCCTGCACATATCATGCAATAGAAGATATCATTCAGAGGTTTATCCAAAAATCAAAAATAGATGTTCAATTATTAAATAACGAGAGACTACTCACATCATACAACTTTTTGTAATCCAGCCTTTCAACATTCCTCCTTTTGGGAACACCGGCAAGACCATCATCAAGCACAGCATCTGACTCTGAAATGGCTTCACACGGGAGCTGAAATTTCTTTCTGCCAGGATCCTCAAGTGGTGTAACTTTTTCTTGCTGATTAGACTCATTTCCTTTGAAGGAAGTTTCAATATCCTCAGAGTCTGATGTACAATCAGAATTTGAACTTTCTTGTATTTCATCTTCATCACGAGTAGGGGCTTCAGGATCATAGTCATCATCCTCAGAATCATCAGATGGAAGGGCCATTATATCTTTCATTATATCTTTCCCTTCTTTAAATGACTCAATCATTTCGTCAGATGCAGAAGTGAAATCAGATTCATCAGAACTACCATCTTCGTTCTCAGACTCTTCACTGTTATCTTCTTCATTTTCATTATCATTCAAACCATCTGGATTATACTCTTCATCATCAGAATCATCTGACGGAAGATCACAATTCAGATTTTGATCTCCACCAGACAATAATGCTGCTGCCTCAGGAAATATTTTCTACACAAAAACTCAAGTCAGGTGTCTTGTTATGTTTCCTCTCCTCTTTTAACAAAAAAAAAATCGATATACATACCTCCCAACTGTCGCTGACCGAAAGTTTTGTCCCTAGAGAATCATTAAGCAAGTCCAAGCTGTCATCTTTGCAATCACAACCGGGGCATAGCCAACCCTCATCATCAGGAGGAACTACAGATGACATAATCAATAAGTCATTTACAAACACCAGCAAGAACTGCTCAAAAACACTACCATGTACACAGGCCAGAGATTATTACTATCTTCTTTTCGCAAAGGTGGTTCAAGACAGTATTGGTGAAAGCCTCGGTCGCAAAACCCATCACATAGTATGATATCATTATCAACAGACAAGTCCTTAGAGCCACATTTTGCACAGAAGATCTGCGATTAATTAACTGCTCGTATTATCAATACTTCTACAGAAAAAGCTGCTTCGATCTAAAGAAACAGGGGAATAAAGCTTGAGTTGTGGAATAGGTTCACTTACATCCTCGCTCGAAATCTCTCCATCAGAATCAAATAAAGACTCTGGAAGGCTTCCTTCAGCACAGAGTGTGTCCAGGTGCTGAAAAAGATCTCTAATTTTAAGCTTGCGCCGCAGAATTTCCTGTGTGGCTCGTTCAAGCTCTTTCTCTGGCCTTAGCTTTTCCAGGCTACAAAGAACACATCATCAACAATACTGAGTGAAATCAGAAAATAAATCTCACAGAAGATACCTATGCCACTAGAATAACGCCTGAATAAGGAAAAGGAACAAATGTCATCAAGAGACAAACCTTGAACCTTTCCATCCTTCTAAAGAATAGGCATCAATAAGGTTTTGCTCATAGCTGATCCGGTTTAGAAAGTATCGAAGTTTCTTTTTGATTCTTGTGTACTCATCATCTTCTCTAACTTGTCCTTTCTTCATAGTCTTATTTCTTTTCTTTGGTCTACCTACAGGTTTGTTATTAGCAGGAACCAAAGATGGTCCAGCAGCTTCTTTAGATTTCTGAGCACTCTTGTGGCTTGAAAACAACACCTTCCTTTCACCACCTCCTCCTAACCTCTTTGAACTCTTAGATGACTTGGACAGCTGGATATCAAATTGTCCACTGCAAGGAAGACCGAGGACAAGTTCGCGATGAGACCCTGAAAATTTGGTTTTGGCATTAGATCTCTTCTTCTCGGTTTGAGGAGATGGTTTCTGTACTTCCTTCCCATTTCCATTTTCCCTAATTTCATGATGCAAATGCCCATCTTCGTTTGCATCATTTGGCATGTTACTCCCTGCCACTGATGGTTTTAGAGGTACGGAGGCATTGCCTTGTTCAGATGCATTGTCAACAGTTGGATTAACCTCTCTTCCGCAATCTACATTTATCTGCTTCGAACCAGATGCACTACTCCTAGTAACCCGTTTACAAGCTGCTCCATTCATTTTCTACAACCAGATAAGAGTTTATTCTGCTATCCTCGAAGATAAAGCAATCAGGCGTTTCCAAATCAGCAAAGGTTTTAAATACGCTCGTAGATTCCTATACTCAAACAGAGAAGCGAAACACGTATGATAGATCAGAATCAATATGAGCAAACACAAGAACCTCACAAAAGAAAAATGGCAGCTTCGTAAAACATTTTATGCGATATCTTTGTGCTGTTCCTAAGACATCTAAAGCTACAAACGTACTTGACAGAGATCTTAAACAAGAAACAAAAACAGATCGAGGCAATCGTTTTTGGAGAAAAAGATGAGCACAAGAAAAGAAAAGAGAAAACGCGATAAACTAATCAAGCTGAAACGAGGTTAGATTTGGAATACCAAATCTCGATTGCTAGCCGCTAAGCTGAGTATCGAAATTTTCGAAATAAGAAAAGAACCCTCACCTATAAACTAAAATGTCAGGTTCTTCGATCTCTCTGTCCGCCAAACACTTTACCTTTTTCCCTCGCCCGCGAAATGTCCCGCGATATTATTTTTCGAGAAGAAAGTAACTGGGTGGGTGAATTGAGAAGAAGAAGAATGAACAAGGAGAAGAAGAAGCCTTGCAAGGTCGCTCAGATAAAGGTGGACGGAGTAACGACGTTATTTGGGCCTCATTATGCATTATATTCTTAATGGGTCTACTTATGAGGCCCATTTATACCAATGTCGTAGTAAAAATTATATAATTAATTTCTTTTATGGAATCGGAGGGAATGGTATTTCGTATTTGTTTATCGGCACAGTAAACCAATCTTTCTTGACTATAAACAACTTCTGTCAAAATGATATCCGCCAAGGAGAAATTTATTTGGTAATTTCTATATCTACCAATATGGGACTGACTCATCAGTTACTGTTAATCTTGGTCGAAAGGGTTGATCCTTAGCTCTTTGTTTCTCTGATTAGACTTTGACATTATTGATCTGTTTTTTTTGCATTAGAATGACCGTTGACTACTGAGAAAGAGATACTTGAGACAAGATAAGAGAAACTTATAAAAACAAAAGAATTATATTAGTCATGTCGAGTAAGATAACAAAAGAGATTCCAACGACACTAATGGTGTTTGTCGAAATGTTAAGGAGCCTTAATAACCCAACAAAAACTTGTTACTTGGCTTAGAGAGAAAAAGAAATACTCTGTTTTACAAGAACCGGCAATACAAGTGTCATAGAGAATCCTTAGAGAAAGAGAAGTGTCAGATAGGCTCACCACCATTGTAAGAGATAGCCTCAAATCCTTTGATCACAACTTGATGACTCTGTACGGGCCTTCTTTGCATCTACGTCATTACCGGCTCCATCTGCAGGCCGTTTTCCTCTGTGGTAGCAGTAGGAAACATACAAGAATCATAAGGTTTTACCATATTTGGAAAACAAGATAACAAACCTGCAAACATAACAGTACTGACAAAGTAATTGTAGAGGCTGATGGCTTCGTAACAACACTGGTGTCGCTGATAAAGGAAGGCGCCTCTCCATGCAAAACCTGTGACATACATGGACAGTTACATCAATTATATAAAAGATGTGAAGAAAAAACTAATGTGGCAAAATGGTGCTTAAGAGTTACTTTTAAGAGCTCAGCTTTTGAGGGAAGCCTTTCGGTTGCTACCAGAGCTGTTTTGTGTGGCGAGCTCTCAGCAAGAGCTTTAAGCAAATCAAGCTTCATCGGCTCTGGAAGCTGGTAAAAAAGAATTTGGTATATACTAAGATGACCACGAAAACTCGCTTCTGGAGTAATAATATTACTTTTACCGAAACAAGAAAGAATATAGACAAGCAACAATATTGTGTACAAACAAAAAAGTTGCACGCAAGTTGAGAGCCACACAGGTTTGACTTCATGCCCTCAACTCCGTTAACTAGTCTATAATATGCTCGAGAGCATACATATAGATCCTATACAGACATCAAACTTGTTGACAAAAAGGTTAATAGATTACACTTTACCTTGTCAAAAATAGGCATGATGTGCCTTTTCAAGAAGTTAAGAAACTTGCTATCCGAACCACCTCTCTGTTCACAAGAGGACGAAGTTAGTTTGATCTATGCTTCTAAGTATCTTAAATATTTAATATACAAGTGCTAGGAAACAATAACTCTAAATCCGTACCACAATGAATGGAAGAGCCACTTGCAGGTATAATATTAACCTGTCAAGACAATATGCATCTGAAACCTGCAAAAATCATATTTGGGCATCAAGAGTAGTTCTATGTCACAATGAGACCTTCAGAAACCCATGCTTCCAACCAAGAGTATCAAACCATATTAAGATTAAAGTATTTACAAAGGTAAAATCTTTGTAGACATTCCCATAGTTGTTACTAAACTAAGGCAACTGTTGACCCACTCCCTTTGCTCATGTCTAGACTAGGAAGAATGCTGGAGTTCAAGAAAAATTCTAACTTAATGAAAGTTACGTGGCATCTTTCTCACATGCTAGCAATGAAACTTGACATCAAACATTCACGCAAGATAAAACAATTGAGACTAACAAATGCAAGAATTGCTCACATACAAGATTATACATGTTTTCTAAGCTTTTTGCGAGAGACAGTGAAGTCTATGCTAAGACAAGTTTCCTTTTAATCTCACAAACAAGCAAAAGACTCACATTCAACTTTGCATCCAAATTAGCCAGCCCTTCAACAATTCCTACAAGCTCTTGCATTCTTTCTTGAGGAGTTTTCACCCCAAATATACTCAAACTTGTTAAGAAAGCCATAAACATCTTGATTTCTTCTCCACTTACATGCCCTAGGGTCTGGAAACATCGAATGAATGTCAGAGAAGGGCTAAAAGAAGAAAAGTCAGGCAAAAGGAACAAAAAAAAAAACTCCATCTGGCTGATGATTGGCCTAACCTTTTTGATTAAATCGGTTATATGTCTTTCAATTTCTTCTTGTGGGTTTAGCAGTTCCCCTTTGAGAGGGAGCACCTAGATAGAATGACAAAATTAACATAAAAGAAATAAGCCTTTCCAAATGGATTCCTTACATTCCCATTAGCTTGCAATACAAAAAAAAAATCGTTTTTACATCTTGTTCTATAAAGAACATCTCTCAGTGATAAACAAACTTCCAAAATAAGAAATAACTCCACTTAATATGTGCTAGTTAGTACCCACTCAAGTTGATTTAGCAGAATATTCTTTACCTGTTCTTATCAATAGGACCAAAAGATTATGTATGCAATACAAGTCTATTTCATATCAGTAAGTGAAAATGTCAAAATAGGTTAGCTTGATGGGAAAATAAAACAGAGAGTTACGAATTTCACCAACGTTAAGTATATCTAAGTATATAGCAGAACCTCAAAAATAGAAAACAACACTTAAGAAAAGACTCTGACCTTATCTCTGATATAGTGCAAAACCTTTACACAGATTTGATCAGTAGTAAGATTAGCCTCAGTATGCTTGAACAATGCTGTTAAAGATGCTGCTACACCATAATGGTAAAAAATAAAACATAAGTAGCCGCTCAATTACCATCAGTACCAACATAATATATATATATATATATATATATATATAAGATTTTGAGTACACCGCAACCTGCAGTCTGTGAATTAGACACTTATGTTATGCTTTCTAGGATGGACTGAGTAAACTTACAGATACCACCGTATCTACCATAATACTGAACTGCCAAAATTACTAATATTATCAAAGTAGCATCACCACTGTAAGATGAATGCAGAAGAAATCAAATTACCCTTTGTGTCCTGCTGGAATAATGACATAAAAGCCCCATGCACAGCATCAAGCTGCTCCTGTTGATCTATGTGCATCCAACATATAAATCCGAGTCAGGTGGGAAAACCCAAATAGGTAGATCAAAGTTAAATGACCAAAATCTCAGAATTACCAGTGTCTAGACATTGTACTAGAACATCAACTATTTCAGATACAAACTCAGGTGTATCTTTGCAGAACAGCGGCAGCTTACAGATGGCTTGAACTTGTACCTATAAATAAGAAGAAGATATAAGTTTTTAAGGAAATACAATATCAAACGACCAAGAAACTCAGAATTGTGCATAATTATACTCTATCATCTTGGAAATAAGTAAAAAATGGCCTTTGAGTCATGTCTCCTCTCAGTGTCACACCAAAACAGTTGGTTTTACTTAAACAGAAGATATACACTGGTATTCATGTCTCTGTACCTTGTCAGAATCAGGCATGATGTGCTTGCGCAAGAAGTTATGAAACTTGTTACGTGAAGCATTTAAATCAGGATATTGCTTATGTTCTTCCTGCTTCTCTTCCGGGGTCTGTTCCTGATTCTCTTTCGGCTTCTCTTCTGAATTCTGTTCCTGATTCTCTTCTGGATTTTCAGTTTCTTTCTCTCTTTCTCTCTCTTTCTCTTTGCCTTTTCCATTCTCATCCATATCGATGATGATGAAATTAGAGAGAAGATGCATCGGTTTAGGAGTAGCCCGGACATTGGGGCTTTCTTCAGGACATACACCCGCAACCATGTACACTGTCGTTAGAGAAACCCTCACATATCCTTTATCGGCAACTTCAGTTCCGTTACTCATCTTACAAATAGCGACGACGTCTTCATCACATTCCTCAATCTCCGCTATTATCACTCCATGATATGAGCAACAACCATAGGATTTTGGTCCCGGACCCGAATAAATCTGATCTCCTGGTTTCCACAACTCATCTTCAAAAGTAACTAAGTCTGCTCCTATAGGATACTTTGGAAGTAGTAGCAATGCTTCCTCCAATGAGTCGATGGTTCGAATCGACTTTATTCTTCTTTTGTGCATCTGTGGTTCGTCTGCATTTGGAGGCTCATAGTCCTGACAATCAAACTCTTTGCAGATTTCCAAAGGAATCCCTTTTTCTTTTATGTATAACAGGCAATCCTTCATTGAATTTCCATAACAATCGTGTCCTTCCGCAGCTTGTTCATCACGATCAAGATATTCAGGACGGCAAAAAGCGCATAGGTACCATGCACAAAGAGGAATATATCTTTCCTCCCAATTGCGCATAATCATAGTAGCACTAACTAAGTCTGAAGACGCATAGGCCCAACAAATCAGGTGTAAGAACTGATTTCTTATGTAACCTAGGATTACTTTCCATGACTTGGTCGTCAGAAATTTTAATAATTTCTACAAAGAAGAAAAAACATAGGTAATTAGGTAAAGGTAGAGTTGTGGAGATAACTCTTAATAATTTCTTAAAAGATAATAATGAGAATATTAAAATATAGAATGTTACCTTTTTGTTTATCTTCCAAAGGATACAAGCAAGTTCATGATCGTCATATAAGGTAAATTTAGTCACTGGCGACGTATCTTTTGCTAGTCTAAGTCCAGATAAACCCACAAGCTCTTCAACATGGAAATCTTCTAAAAAGCAGATTCCCGTCTTATCTAGTCCAAAGAGTACGTGCTCAGGAAGATGTTCCATAAGATTCTCAAACGCCTCCATATTAGGAGGGACTGGAAGGTTTTCGTTAGACGTTGAGCCTCTGTAACTGAAAAAAATAAATAAGAAACGAAGATGAGCAATGATGAGCGTTTACCATATTTGGAAAACAGATAAGAAACCTGTAAAACTAACAATACTGGTCCTGCATAGGTTAATGGCTTTGTGGCTTCTTTCCAAGAAAGCTTTACAACACGGGTGTCCCCGATCAAGGAAGGCGTTTCTGCATGCAAAACCTGTAACATACATGGACACCACAGTTTACCCTGAATTGCCTAGAGAAAAAGAGGGGAAAAGAAGAAGAGGGTATAGCTCTGTTTTTCACCTCTGTCATTGCGAGAATGTTAATGCATGACCTTATTTTAGTTTTTATATCCTGTCTGTTCGTATACTGAAAGGGTACTTTCGTTAGATGAACCCCAAAATAGAAAAGAGAAGTAGTGGAAAGGGAAAAAAGTGAGTATTTCTCACCAAGTCTGCCTCCTCGTCACCATTCATAGGATTAGAAGCCAAATTGGCTTTGTCATTGTCACTCATCTCCTGTATCAGTTTCTCCATTGATGCTTTGATTAGTTCCTCAAGATCTGTCAATCTGCACTTACGCTTATTTTTATTAAAACAGTGTTCTTGAAACAAAACACCAATAAAACTCTTACAAGAAGAAATAAAACCCATACCTCTCAGTGAATTCTTTGTATAACTTCGGTAAATCATCCCCTATTCTATCTGATGGTATCCTGGTCACAAATTTGTACCCGCATAAGCTGTTTGTTGCATAAGGAACCTACATGTTCAACAATAACAGATTAGTAAGAAGAAATAAAAAGGACCTAACCAAGCAGATCAAAATAGTTGGACAACCTTGTGCGCCATATGATGAAACATGTATAATAAGCACTCAACATATATGGAGTCCAATTTTTCCACAGTCATCTTGGCAGGCATGTATTTCTGAAAGAAAATGATAATAGTAAATATGATATGACATCAAATATGTTAAGACAATAAATGTTGTGGCAAGACGCTGCTTAAAGTTACCTTTAAAAGCTGAACTATCGAGGGAAGCATCTGGACTGCATCCAGAAATGTTGTGTGTGGCGAGCTCTCAGCAAGAGCTTTAAGCAAATCAAGCTTCATCGACCCTGGAAGCTGGTAGAAAAGGATTTAACAAGGAAGAAGATAGTCAAGCAACAATATTATGTAGAAACAAAAAAAGTTGCACGCAAGTTGAGAGCAACTCAGGTTTGAGTTCATGCCCTCAACTCCATTAACTAGCCTATTCTTAATTTTCCTAGGAGAATGTACATTCTAAAATACTGTCAACATATCAACGGAAATGTTTGATTGTACCTTGTCAAAATCGGGCATGATGTGCTTTTTCAAGAAATTAAGAAATTTCGTATCTGTACCACATCTCTGTTCATAACAGGACAAAGTTAGTAAGATCTATGGTTTACAGCATCTTAAATATTTAACATACAAGTCCTAAGCAGCTATAACTCTGAATCCGTACCACACTGAATGGAAGAGCCGATTGCAGGTATGGTATCAACCTCTCAACAAAATCTGCATCTTGAATCTGCGAAAACCATATTAGGACATCAGAAGTAGTCCTGTGGCACAATAATGAAATCATATAAATAGAAACTTCAGAAACTCATGCTAGCAACTATGAGTATCTACCATATTAGGATTAGAGTAATTACTAATGTAAATCTTTGTATACATTCCCACAGTTAATAAACTGAGACAACTGTTGACCCACTCCCTTTGCTCATTTCTAGACTAGTCAGTATTCTAGAGTTCAAGAAAATAAATGTAACGTAATGAAATTTTAGTGGCATCCTTCTCAGTTTTCACATATACTACCAATGAGACTTCAGATCAAACATTCACACAAGATAAAACATTGGAGACTAACACATGTAATAATTGCACACATAAAGATTGTATATCTGTTCTAAGCTTATTGCCAGAGAGAGGGTGAAGTCTATTCTAATACAAGTATCATTATAATCTCACAAACATGAAAACTACTCACATTAAACTTTGCATCCAAATCAACCTGCCGTTCAACAATTTCTACAAGTTCGGGTATTCTTTCTTGAGGAGCTTTCAGTCCAAATTTACTCAAACTTGTCAAGAAATTCGTAACCATCTTGATTTCATCTCCCCTTACTTTCCCTAGGCTCTGGAAAAGATGGAAGAATGTCAGAGAAGGGCTATAAGAAGAAAGCAAGGCAAAGAGAAACAGTGGCTAATGATAATTGGCCTAACCTTTTCGATTAAATTGTGTAATGTGTTATGCTGAAATAGTGTCAAAAACGTCTCATGTACAGCATCAAGCTGCTCCTGTTGATCTATGTGCATGCATCATATAAGTCTGAGTCAGATGGTAAAAACTAAATAGGTAAACTTAGAGTTAAATGACCAAAATATCAGAATTACCAGTATCTAGACACCAGACTAGGACACCAATTATGTCAGATACAAGCTCAGGTGTAAATTTACAGAACAGCGGAAGCTTCTTGATGGCTTGAACTCGTATCTACAAATAAGAAGAACACGAGAAGTTTATAAAGAAAGAACAATATCAGACAACCAAGAAACTGAGAATTGTGCAGAATCAGGTGTTTCCTCTTGGAAATAAGAAAAAATTGTCCCGAGTCCCAGTCCCTCTCAATGTGTCACGCCAAAACAAACAGTTAAGAACAACACACAGAGAAATCATGCAAAAACTTGATTTAATACTGTATCTTTCTTGGTTTAACACAGAGAAATCAAAAAATAATTTATCCTCCGTGAAACTAAGTTTAAGCATTACAAAGTAGTCTGAAGTTCCCTTCTGGATACACAAGCGCAACGAAATCTACAGTGTACTTGTAGATAATTTGCATATGTTAAAAAGACTTTGTGTACATACCTTAGGACCCACTTTCTCGATTATAGCTTTGTACGCCTTAAAAGCTTGCTTTGAGTGAGTGTGGAAAAAGTGGAAGTACTTAGTAATTAGCTCAGCTCCAAGCTCCATGGTCTCGATGCTCCTTTTGGAGAAGTTGATAATCCCTTCATATTCTCTAACACACTGCAATTTAAGAGGAAGTTTACTGTCTTAGAAACACTCTAAACCCTAAGTAACAAAGCAATCCCCAAACATGAATGAAACCAGTAACCATTTTCAAGCCAGTAACCATTGAGGAAAACAGCGATTAACAACAAAATCGAAACAGAGAACGATCGATAATGATTTCAAAACCTGAGACTTGTCCGTAGACTCTCTCAGGCTCTGTTCAAACTCCCAAAGCTTCGCTATGTGATTGGCATCTTCGGAAGACTGTTCTACCATGACGAAAAGTTCGAACTGGAGCTGAAATCGAGAAAACCCAAGCACATCAGTGTATATTTACACAATTTCGGCTGAGGAAAACACAAGCGAATGATAGAAATCTGAAAATACCAAAAGATATACAAAATGGTTACAGAGATTGAAAGAATCGAATCTGTTCTCTCTCACTCAACAAATCAACCCTCACACTCACAAGGAGATCTCGTGTTCTTCAAGCTCTCGTCGTCACGCTTGGAAAAAAAACGACAACGAAAACAATGCAGAAAAAGAAAGTAAACAACGTCTCTCTTATCTTTAGCTCAGTAACGGCAAACCTTCTAAATCATCTGGTAGCTTTGCTTTACTCTTTGCCAAAGATCTTCAGCTCACGGCAAACCTTCTGAATCATCTAGTAGCTTTGCTTTACTCTTTCGCAACCCTCGCCACCTCAGCTAAAAATTACCCTTTTTGGCATTTTGGTGTGTTCAATGAATTAGCCCTTAACGGCAAACGCTTCAAACTGGGCGGGAAAATTTCCCTCCTTCAACTTAAATCTACAAAGTTCTATAGCGAGGCATACATACCTATCAAGTGTGAAGTGAACAAAGCCGGCCGTAGGGCCCATGATGAACCAAAGAATGAATTACAAACTATCTTTGCAGTTTGAGTTTAGAAGGCCTAAAGGAGGCCCATATAAAATCTGTCCCAGCGTATAAATTAATAAATACAATAAAAAGGCATATATTATCGCCTGGACAAACCTGCTAAATTGATCAAAAAATTCATCAACCCGTCGCTGCTCCGAAATTTTTGAACCACAAGGATATGACGACTATGTCGGAAGATGAACGGAATGAGTTTGTCCGTATGCGGAAGGAATACTGGCGTCGAGTGGCCGAATGCGATGTACGTGTACTTGTTTGTTTTCTTAATATATCTAATATGTTTAATTTCTAGGGTTTTGATTGGGAACAAGGAGCTATTATTAAATTTGAGAGATTCTTTGCTTAGGGTTTCGATATGGAGGGTGTAATAATACCAAGAGGAATCGCTGGACTGTCGTACGCCAACTGTAAACACCGACATTTTAGGCTTAAGGCTTCTTTACCCAAGATTTATGCTATTGCGGGGCTTCATCGTTACAACATGCTCAAGGTTAATGTTAATGTTGATATGATATATACTGTACTTGTTCAATATATATAAATATTATTGTTTAATCTATTATATATACTTACTTTTTCAACTGGATATCTTTCTCAGGGGACAAATTTCCAGTACTTTGACTTACTTAAATACAGCAAGGCAGGGTACTGTGTGCGGTCTTTCTTCATAACTTTGGCTGCAATAGATCCTTGCAGCCAATTGCAGAAAACCTTTCAGGTTCGACTTGATGAAAAGACCTATGGAAAACTGGATTTGACGATCTCTATTGCCAGACCTACCGATGAAGAGAAAGGTGATTCAATTGGATCACCTCGATCTAGTGCATTGTTCTCTTCATTTCTTTACAGTATAAAATCTAACTACTGACTATTGTTAATAATGTTGCCTAGTGACCACGAACAAGCGTTTCAGAGTTCACTTTCATGGTGAAGCAGTGGCCGATGCTTTCTACAAAGGTGCATTGCCAGATTGGCCCTCTGCTGATGAGCTTAATAATCAAAAACGATTTTACCTGGTAAGATTTATTAAGACACTGACCATGATCACTTTTTTTGCTTTGCTCATTCTCAGTTAAGCAGTGTGATCTGCTTTTATTGTTGCTTTTGGTAGGTGACTGAATCAGACTTGCTAGCCAATGACTGGATTCGCTTGTATTTGGAACTTACACTCTGTGTACGACATAAGGGGACTTCAGAGGTTTTTGTGTTTCTTTGTCATGCATAACACGTGCCTTTTTTTGTTGATAATTTACTTAACAGGTTGGTTTTTGTTGTTGTTGCATACAGAGAGATCTGTCCAAATTGCAGATTCTGACAGTGGCTATAGAAACTAAGGAAGATGTGCAGCCGCCTAATGCGCGACTCAAGGCCAAAAGTGCCATTGTCTACATCACGTTTAAGGGGTTGGCCGAGGCTGAGATTGGTGATGAGATTGGCGAACATGTTGAACGCAAAGCTATTGTTAGAAGAGTCCTGGATGAGTGTTCAGGGTACTTGACTCTCCGCGGTGGGTTTTCGAATGGAGAAAAGCCTCTGCATACTGCTGAGCAAACTGTGACTCTACCGAGTGGAGAAGATCAAAATTTGGAGAATGACTGCAAGCGATCCCGCTTAGACTAACTAAGTTACACCAGATAATAAACTTAAAGTTGTTCTGTTACGTGGATTTTGTTTCTGTGTGGTTTTTTTAAGTGCACCGCGTTTCTGAATACAATAAGCAAACTTAATTATAAATTGTCTACCCGTTATGCATCTTGAAGTAGGTTGTGAAAGAGAAGCCATAGATTTGAATTCCAGAAACACATTACAGAGATTGAGAAGACGAGCTGTGTGCAAAATCCTCGTGAAAGAGATGCAAACCCAATAAATATTTTGATGTCGAGTTTTAAACATTTCACCAAATCCTCTGATTTTTTTTTTTTAATGTTGGCTATTTTTGTGAGCTTCGTTTGGTGGTCCTTCACGACGATGGCTTGCTTGCTTTATTTAAGAGCAAGTCAGAATGCTTGCTTTCCTGAAACTAATTATGTGAAAGTATTACAAATCGAATTGAGCGAAGAACAACCAAACTAAATATATCATTGTACTGAGAATGTCTCCTTTGCTCTATTAATATGTTTCTATTCAGATTATTCTTTTGTTTCTCTCACACGCATGAAAATATACAAGGCGCTTCACAAATCGCAACCCATCTTTTTTTATGAACGTAGTCTTCACTTAACTCCTCTAATGTAAAACTTTTATATTATTTTTTGCCCCTCCAAGAATGTCATTTACAGGATAAAGATGTTTGATTGCACTTTCTCTATAGAGATCTCTTACAATATACACTATGATGCGTACAGAAGTTGGTTCCAAGTATATATATCGGGCAATCTTGGGAGGCACCAACGGCTGCAATCGGTTCCTCCGTCCTCCATCAAGGATGAGCATCTTGGGAGGCACCAACGGCTGAAACAAAGTTTTGATATTAAGCAACAACACACAATTCTTGAAGATGGAGGTTGACCACTTGGGTAACTTGATGATCCACGCAATGGCTCCTTTGTTCTTTTTAATTTTTTGTTTTCTCCTCTTTAACAGAAAAAAAAAAGCCAGTGTTCTTGGTTTAGTTGCTGACTTAATAAGTCCACTATTCTTTTATGTTATACTATTTTTTTTTAACTTGTTTTACAAGAGTATTCTGTATAAATATAAATTATCTAAGTAACAATATTATTAAGATGTATATACATTAACAAATTACATATTCTTGATATGAGATATGGGTTAGGGTTGGGGGAGCCGTGGCAAAACTATAAACGAATAAGAATAATAATATGACAAAACTATATATATACGCTTATTTAATAAATGATTAATGGTTTAATTAATTATAAATTAAGGGTAGATTTTTGGAATTCTATTGTAAAACACACAATTTTCTCTAGAATGAAACTATATGTGAAACGGAGGAAGTAATACTTTCCGAGCTCGTCAAGGAGGAAGAGAGTATGACAACTGGGTTGGAAGATGGTGGGAAAGAGTTTGTCCGTAGGCGGATAGATTACTGGCGTCGGGTGGCCGAATGCGATGTACGTGTACTTGTTTGTTTCCTTAATCTAATATGTTTAATTTCTAGGGTTTTTGATTGGGAACAAGAAGCTATTATTAAATTTGAGAGATTCTTTGGTTAGGGTTTCGATATGGAGGGTGTAATAATACCAAGAGGAATCGCTGGACTGTCGTACGTCAACTGTAAACACCGACATTTTAGGCTTAGGAATAGTTTACCCAAGATTTATGCTATGGCTGGGCTTCATCGCTACAATATGCTCAAGGTTAATGTTAATGTTGATCTGATATATACTGTACTTGTTCAATATATAACTGTCAATGTTAATCTATTATATATACATGTTCAACATTCAATTGAATATCTTTCTCAGGGGACAAATTTCCAGCACTTTGACTTACTTCAATTCAGCAAGTCAGGGGACTTTGTGCGGTCTTATTTCATTACTTCGGTTGCAATAGATCCTTGTAGCCAACTGCAGAAAACCTTTCAGGTTCGACTTGATGAAAAGACCTATGGAAATCTGGATTTGACAATCTCTATTGCCAGACCTACAGATGAAGAGAAAGGTGATTGGGTTGGATCACTTGTCCATTCATTTCTTTACAATATAAAATCTAACTACTGACTATTGTTAATGTTGCCTAGTGACCATGAAGAAGCCTTTCATAGCTCACTTTCATGTTGAAGCAGTGGCCGATGCTTTCTACAAAGGTGCATTGCCAGATTGGCCATCAGCTGATGAGCTGAATAATCGAAAACGTTTTTACCTGGTAAGATTTATAAAGACACTGACCATGATCACTTCTTTTGCTTTGCTCATTCTCAGTCTAGCAGTGTGATCTGCTTTTATCGTTGCTTTCGGTAGGTGACTGAATCAGACTTGCTAGCCAATGACTGGATTCGCTTGTATCTGGAACTTACCCTCTGTGTACGACATAAGGGGACTTCAGAGGTTTTTGTGTTTCTTTGTCATGCATAACACGTGCCTTTTTTTGTTGATAATTTACTTAACAGGTTGGTTTTTGTTGTTGTTGCATACAGAGAGATCTGTCCAAATTGCAGATTCTGACAGTGGCTATAGAAACTAAGGAAGATGTGCAGCCGCCTAATGCGCGACTCAAGGCCAAAAGTGCCATTGTCTACATCACGTTTAAGGGGTTGGCCGAGGCTGAGATTGGTGATGAGATTGGCGAACATGTTGAACGCAAAGCTATTGTTAGAAGAGTCCTGGATGAGTGCTCAGGATACTTGACTCTCCGCGGTGGGTTTTCGAATGGAGAAAAGCCTCTGCATACTGCTGAGCAAACTGTGACTCTACCGAGTGGAGAAGATCAAAATTTGGAGAATGAGTGCAAGCGACCTCGCTTAGACTAACTAAGTTACACTAGATAATAAACGTTTCTGTGTGGTTGTTTAAGTTAAATTCATGAACATACTATGTGACTATGCGTAGGGATATGTTCTATTTGGTTCTTACTTCTCTAAGAATATCTAAGGACTTGCAAGTTGTGCATCTAGGGACATTGTGAAAGCCATGGTTCTGTATTTGAGAAACATAGAAGAACACAAAGAGATTGATAAGACAAACACACAAGGATTTTGAGTTTGAGTTTTTAAACATTTAACCAATTCCTTGGACATTTTCATGTTGGCTTTTGTGGTGCTCTGAGTGGAATGCTAGTTATGTTGGGTTCTTTATGGTCCATTTATCTCAAGTAGTAGAATCCTATGATCTTTTTTGTTACTGGTACGATCAAATCACTGTATTTGATTTAAGGTATAAAAGGTTGATTTCTTTCTTCCATTTTCTATCTTCTACTAAAGCTTATTTGTCATGTTCATGCTACACTTGAAAGTCAGTTTATGAGCAAGTCAAAATGCTTGCTTGATTTCATAAAACTATTTATGTGGAAATCTTACAGATCAAATTACTGATCAGGTTAAACAACTGATCTTACAGAGACACAAACTGCTTCTATCATGAAAAACAGGGGAATAAATCTTGAGTTGTGGAATATATTTCCCTTACATCCTCGCTAGAAATCTCTCCATCAGAATTATATAAAAGACTGTGGAAGGGTTCCTTCAGAACAGAGTGTGTCCAGGTGCTGGATAATATCTCTAATTTAACATATGTCGCTCCAATAACACATTATTAAATGTCACCGAGAGACAAACCTTGTCCGTTTAGACCATTTCCAGTCTTCTAACAAAGTGCATCAATTAGGTTTTGGCTAGTGATAAATCCGGTTTAGAAAGTTTCTTTTTGATCCTTGCATGTGTACTCATCACCCTTCTCTAACTTCTCCATTCTTCATAGCCTTCTTTCTTTTTTCTTTGGCCTATCTACAAGACCGGGGGAACTAACAGCAAACTAAATATGATGCATGCAGCAGCTACTTTAGATATGTGAGAGATCTCTTGTGACTTGAAAAATCACCACCTCCTCCAAGCATCTTCGAAGTCGTGGCTGACAGTTTAGACCAGTGGATTTCAATTTGTCCACGGCAAAGAAGAGCAATGACAAGTTCACAATGCGATCTTGAGTGTATTTGGTGTATAAGAACTTTTCTTTCTTGTATTAGCCAGTTAGCTAGGTCTCCTTCAACCCCCTAACCATTATCCATCATTTCACCAACCAAGCAAACGTCCATTTTCGTTTGCATAATTTGGATGTGACTCCCTGCACTCTGCCTCTGATGTTTTGCCTTGTTCAGATACATTGTCAACAGTAGTTGGATTAACCTCTCTTCCGGAAACTACATTTGTCTGTTTCAAACCAGATGCACCACTCCTAGTTACCCGTTTACAAGCTGCTCTATATATGCATAATGCATTTTCTACAACAAGATAAGAGTTTATTCTGATTTCCTCCAAGGTCATGCAGTCAGGCGTTTCTCAATTAGCAAAGGTTTTAAATACACTTGTAGATTCCTATAATCCTATACTCAAACACTTACTTATATTAGATCATAGTTCTGAAAAAGCGACGTCGCCTAGAGTAACTTAACCTTTGTTATCTTGTTACGTGGATTTTGTTTCTGTGTGGTTTTTTAAGTGCACCGCGTTTCTGAATACAATAATACGCAAACTTAATTATGGACATACTATTATAATTTGTGTGTGTGCATTAATATGGAGACATCTTCTTGGATTTAACTTATCTAAGGACATCAAAGGATTATCTACCCGTTATGCATCTTGAAGTAGGTTGTGTTGGATAATTCCAATATCTTAAGGAAGAAGATATCTCATTAAGGAGTTGCTTAAGGAGATAGAGATAAGGAAATCACAAACAAGATTTAGATGAAAAATCTCATTAATAAGTTTCTATTCAGATTATTGTTTTGTTTCTCTCATACGATGAAAAATATACAAAAGGTGCTTCACAAATCACAATCCATATATATTCTTTATGAATGTAGTCTTCTCTTAACTCCTCAAAAGTAAAACTTTTATTAATTATATTCTCTTTTGCCCCTCACAGGAATGTAATTTACAGGATATAAATTAAAGATGTTTGTTTGCACTTACTTTGTAGAGATCGCTTTCTCTTGTAAGAATAATAATATGTATGAGAAAGACAGAAACAAGAGAGCTTCATACAAGAAAAGAAACTCTCTGGTTCTCTCTTTGGTTTGTTTTTTTTTTTTTTTTTTTTTTTTTTCTTTTTGTGTCGTGTTTAATTATATATTTATATATACAATATATTAGGATATTATTCATTCCTGAATTTCAGTTATAATTCCTCCTATCCATAGACCATCATATATATATTACAAGATTGATAGCTAGATTATAAAAAGGTTTAATTAGGTCTTCACCGCCGTCGTCGTCACTCACCTCTTCTGTCGTTATGGGTGCTGCCGCTTTCCCAGAACTCTTGCCGGTTAGTCGTCGACTCTTTTTTTAGCTTGATTTCAGATATATTCCTTTTTCTTAATTTCCTCCTGCCTAATTAATTATATCCATGGGGATCGCTGGAAAGTGATTGTTTCTTCGTGGTTTCTTTCTTGTAAAAAATATATTGATGAGTTCTATATATATATATATATATATATTCGTGTAAATTAACACTAGAACGTACGTGCATGTGACTTATTAGAGTTGGCTTATTCGTATGTGTAACAAGGAATTTATTTAATTGTCCAAAGTGAGATTATAATGGATATGTTTTATGTTGTAGATGGAAGATAGGACCCTCAAAGACATGTGGAAACTCATACTTCGATATTTCGTCGAGTGAGTGTCATCTAGTATATATTTATTAGCACGCAATATTACTTTCATCGTCCCTAGCTAGCTCATTATCATCTGTACGTACGTACATGTTAAATATATATATGCAAGCTAGCTAGCCTTGTTTCGATTAATCCATATATCTTAATGACAGGATGACATCCGGAGTTGTCTACTCGATAGTGATGCATTCTGTGATCATCAGCGCATATGCATTGCTCACTTTTCGAATTTTCTATACATATGGGTTTGATCTCGGCCAGCTTAGCTATGTGGGAGTCCCCATCTTATGTGGCATACTTGAGATTGTGGCCAGGAGGTGTCACACCTATGAGGAGGACCAGCAAGCTGTCACTAAAATTGGGCATTTAACTCAATTTCTCTCATGTTGGGGTCTCATTGCCTTCTTGATCCCAACGAATCCTACTGAGGTTATAGTGACTATAGTCTATGTTTTCGTTTTGACACTTTATTATTGGTCTTTTTTTTGTTTTGGGCGCCTGTGGTATCCTCGCTATTTTGGAAGATGATCGCTCCCGACCACTGGTTTAAGGTCTTTGGTATCTCTTCTTGAGGGATATTCACCAATATACCTCCTTGGTGATGATATTGAATTATTGATCATCATTTACATTTAGGTCCCCGAAGAAAATAATATTTTGACAAATATTAATCTTATGGAATCTGTTCGTGCAATATATATGGTTTTATTTTGGTTATATTAACCATCTGTTTTTTGAATGTCCTCCAGCCAGAAAAATCTATCCTAGAATAGAGTAGAACTTTAGAAGAAAAATTAAATTATTAAATTCTCCATATATATTTCTAATAATTTAATTATTCTAGAATGAGTTCATAAATTATTATTATTTTTTGCAAAACAATAGACGACTATTAGATGATTTACCTATTTTTTGTGATTATGTTTCATTGCTTAGTTGATATATTTTTTTTTTGTTAGCGTTACATTATATTAAACTATGAATACAATTGTTACTCATATTACACTAGGAATTACGTTTTTAAAAGTAAATCAACAAAATCCAATAAGGCCCAAGTGGAAAACATAACAAACAGTAAAGTAAAATTATATGCTACGACTCAACTAATAAAATAATGTGTGCGTTTTCTGTAACATCCATATCTCTATCTCTATAGGACAGAACGCGCATGTTAGTTATGTAGAACTCAATAAATGAACATATGATAAAGATAATAGCGCAGTCGCACACATGCGTATTTTAAAATATCATACTTATATAATTAAAGTTTGATAGCATACTCGTACGTAAATGTAGAATAGAGAAAGAGGCGCATGGTGATTACATATTAATAATAGCTTTGATACATCTATCACCTTGTATCTGCACCAAATCACTTTTCAGAGTATTCCGACGTTGTTTACTGTCTGCGACACGTTGTTGTGGAAATTGCCACATGAAGAGTCCGATAACAATACCCTCGCACACAACTGCCGCACTGATAACTATACAAATAAAATATCATTTTGTATCATTTATTTTCAATATTTGTATTACTTATAATTGATGTAAATATCTTTCACATCACTTAACTAAAT
The DNA here is from genome assembly GCF_000375325.1 of Capsella rubella. NCBI lineage: Eukaryota > Viridiplantae > Streptophyta > Magnoliopsida > Brassicales > Brassicaceae > Capsella > Capsella rubella. The sequence goes on from NW_006238921.1 coordinate 6,937,664, forward strand.
GATTCTAAAAGTGTTGATACAAATAATTCACATTATTTTATTAACAACCGATTCAGTTACATATAATAATTTGCATCAGTTATAATAAATAATGTTAATTTTGTGTCAATTATAAAAAATTATAAAAATTGATTTTTTAAAATCAATTTATTCAAAACGAGTAGTACAGTTTATGTTCACTACTCCAATTTGAATTTCTCGCTACATTAAACATGTTTTTTTTTTCCTCAACATTAAACATGTTTTTTATTGTTCTTTTTGGGTCAAAAATGAAAGAAGAGTGGAGAAATTTAGCTTAAATTGATATTTATTCACTAAATTCCAAAAACTGAACTTGCTTATTTAAAATAAGGTAAATTAAACGTTTTTAAAACTGAAAATTCTATTAAACCTGTAATTATTAATTTTACACAAAGATGTATAAGAAGAAAGGAAAGTAATTTGCACCATAGCATTTAGCACTTAATGTGGGAATCTTGGTGATCACGGCATTTTTGTTTTATTTTTGGCTTGTCCATTACCACTTTTGATAGTCGTCATATCTTTTTTGCCCCTCGAGTAAATATAAATTTACTTTGTATTCTATCTCTCACACATACGTCACCTTTCTGTAGTGTTTTTGTTTTTTGATTTTTTGTTTTCTGAATTATGATGGGTTTGATTTCGTTACTGAATTTTTTAAAAAGTAGTCTAATTAATTTCTTTGTAAAAGTATCATAGCAAAGAGAAATTTCTCCATTGCTACTGATATGTTTCAGTTGGATCACACAACACTACTAGACGATCGTATTATGATTATTGTTTTGTTTCTCCCACACGGAAATAATACAAAAGGCGCTTCAAAACCCATCTTCTTTATGAATGTATGTACGCAGTCTTCACTCTTCACTAACTCCTCCAAGTGAAACATTCATGCTCGTTGCCTTTACAAGAATGTGTAAGTTATGAAGAAGAATAATGGGTTTGCAGATGTTTTAGAGAAAATTTGCTTTGCTATGAGTTTATTTTTCTATGCGATATATGAGATTTGGGTTGAGAAGGCCCAACTAAAGCCCAAATAGAAGACAGTAATGGTTTCTATAGAAAAAAATGCATGCATCGACAACAACACCATACTCGGTTTTCTTTCTTCACAGTCACAGGCCATGTCTTTGGTCTCTCAGTCTCTATTTCGCGGTGTATAAACCAAATATGTTATGAACAAGAAAAAAAAGGTCGATTCTTACGAAGGATTAAATCGGTTGATCTATTTAGGTGACTAGTGAAAAATCCTTAAAGAGGAAATTATTTATATCTTCTGCAACTATATATATATATATTTGATACACGTATTAAAAATATAAACTAAAAAGCAATTTGAACAACAACACCTACTTTGTAAACGTTTGGATGCCTACTTGATTTAGTTGATGTTGCTGACTTATTGGCTTCCTTATAAAAATCTAAGTCCACTATATATATATTGTATATGTTTGGCCATTTGGGTGACCAATATTCTTTGGTTTCATACTCTCTTCTTCTAACCCTTTCTGTAAACAAGCTCTTATATAAGACGAATTAATAATAATGTATAAACGAAATTCAAAGACCTAACCACTTCGTCTTTAAGAAGTAACGACCACAGAGATACACACACATGGCCCCCCTACCACAGAAATTTTATTTTTTAGTACACTGTTGTGGTTAATGATTCAATTTCAGCGGTTTGGTTGGTTTAGCTAAATTGTGAAAAATTGAAGCAGGCGGTTATCTCTGATTTGGGATTACTGATTAAACCAAAAGAAGAAGCAAAAGAAGAGAGACTCTAACTGCAGTGGAGGCTTTATCTGATATAACAGAAACGCATCGTTTCTTATCTCTATCTTCTTCATTCTTGTTAATTCGTTCTGTTTCTTTGTATCGTGAGAGAGAGAGAAAACAGAGTGAGAATCCGCCATTGTTGTAAGCTCGGTTTGAGCTAATTCTTCTCCTATTCTAGTGAACTTTGCCGGATTGATTCGGCTCCGGATGTAGACTTGATCACACCGATCAAGTTGAACCGGGTTACCAAATTCTTGCGTGTTGTGTTCTTTCTTTTCATCGCTTATCGTATTCATCGAGATCGAGTTGTTCCGTGTTAGATTCAAGTGTTCGATTGAAACTTTCTCAGCTCGATTCGTAACAAAGTGGTATCAGAGCCAGGTTCGAAATCGATGGCGACGACGACGAAGTTTGATATTGCAAAGTTCAATGGCGAGACCGATTTCTCTCTTTGGAAGATCCGTATCATGTCACAGATCGGAGCTCTCGGACTCAGGAGCACTATTCTTGATTCATCTTTAACGAAGATTGTTCCTCTCAGCAAAAGCGAGTTAAAAAGACCAGGTGATGGAGATTCCTCAGATGTCGATGTGACTCAAACCAAAGAAGTTCCAGATCCTGTCAAGATTGACAAGAATATACAGGCACTGAACATCATCATAAGTCACATTGGTGATAAAGTTCTAAGGAAGGTGAATCACTGTGAAACTGCTGCAGAGATGTGGACTCTATTGAATAAACTCTATATGGAAACTTCTTTGCCAAATAGAATCTATGTTCAATTGAATTTCTACTCGTTTAGGATGAATCAGGCTCAAACAATAGATCAAAATGTGGATGACTTCTTGAAGATTGTTGCTGAGTTAGGTAGCTTAGAAATCCAGGTTGCAGAAGAAGTGCAGGCAATCTTATTGCTAAATTCTCTTCCAGCCAGTTACAGCCAGCTCAAGCACACTCTCAAGTATGGAAATAAGACTCTGGCTCTTCAAGATGTAGTTTCTTCTGCTAAGTCTTTGGAGAGAGAGCTTGCTTAATCAAAAGATTCTGAAAGATCATCCACTGTGTTGTATACTAATGAGAGAGGAAGACCTCAAGAGAGAAATCAAAACAAAGGCACTAAGGGAAGAAGTAGGAGCAGATCAAACTCCAAATCTAAAGTAACTTGTTGGTTCTGTAAAAAGGAAGGTCATGTAAAGAAAGACTGCTACTCCAGGAAAAGAAAATTGGAGAATGAAGGTCAAAATGAAGCAGGTGTTATTACTGAGAAACTTGAGTATTCTGAAGCTTTGAGTATAAGTGACAAGCTCGTAAGAGATCTGTGGGTACTAGATTCCGGGTGCACTTCACATATGACATCTAGAAGAGATTGGTTCTTTGAATTTGATGAGAAGGGGAAGTCTACTATTTTGCTTGGAGATGATCATTCAGTAGAGTCAGGCGGAATAGGATCAATAAAAGTTAACACTCATGGTGGATCTATAAAGGTACTTCAGAATGTCAAATATGTTCCAAGCTTAAGAAGAAATCTTATTTCCACAGGTACTTTGGATAAACTGGGATTCAGTCATGAGGGTGGGAATGGAAAAGTAAGATACTACAAGAACAATGTTACTGCTTTATGTGGAAATTTACAGAATGGGTTGTATGTTTTGGATGGTGAAACAGTTGCTGAAGAAAACTGTAATACAGAGAAGGGTTCAGATATCACTGTTCTTTGGCATAGCAGGCTTGGACATTTAAGCTTCAATAGTATGAAGATATTGTCAGAGAAAGGTTTTCTTGAAAAGAAAAATGTTAAAGAGCTGAGTTTCTGTGAGCATTGTGTTATGGGAAAATCAAAGAAGTTAAGTTTCAATGTTGGGAAGCATAATACTGAGGATATTCTGGGATATATACATGCTGATCTTTGGGGATCACCTAATGTGACACCATCATTGTCAGGAAAACAGTATTTTCTTTCAATCATTGATGACAAAACTCGTAAAGTCTGGATCATGTTTCTCAAGACTAAGGATGAGACTTTTCAGAAATTCTGTGAATGGAAAGAACAAGTCGAAAATCAAGTTGGAAAGAAGGTTAAGATCTTGAGAACTGATAACGGATTGGAATTCTGCAATACTAGATTTGATGATTACTGCAAGGCTCAGGGTATTGAGAGACACAGAACTTGTACTTACACACCTCAACAAAATGGTGTAGCAGAAAGGATGAACATAACACTTATGGAGAAGGTAAGGTGTTTGCTTAATGAATCTGGTTTAGATGAGGTTTTTTGGGCTGAAGCAGCTGCTACTGCAGCTTATCTCATAAATAGATCACCAGCTTCTGCAGTAGATCACAATGTTCCAGAAGAATTGTGGTTAAACAGGAAGCCTGGTTACAAACATCTAAGAAGGTTTGGCTCCGTAGCTTATGTGCATCAAGATCAAGGCAAGCTGAAACCTAGAGCATTAAAGGGAGTGTTCTTGGGATATCCTCAGGGAACCAAAGGTTACAAGATCTGGCTTCTCGATGAACAGAAATGTGTTATCAGCAGGAATGTTGTTTTTAATGAAGAATTGGTTTACAAAGATCTTCAAGACAAGCAACAGAATAATAAAGAAGAACCTGCTAGAATTGGAAGAGTTCAATCTGAGCTTGAGAAGGAGAGTAAAGAGTCTGGAGAGAGTTCTAATGGAGGTGGAGCAATTCAGATAGAGAGTTCTAATGGAGGTGGAGCAATTCAGATTGATTCAAGTGATTCTGAATCAGAGTATTTTGAACCTGAAGGAGAAGCTCCTACAAATAGAATTGATTTGAGAGATTATCAACTAGCCAGAGATAGGGAAAGAAGAGAAATTAGAGCTCCAGCAAAATTCTCTGATTATTCTCAATTTGCTTTTGCATTAATGGCTGCTGAGGAGATTGAAAGTGAAGAGCCTCAGTGTTTTCATGATGCAGAGAAGGATCATAATTGGGAGAAATGGAACTCAGGTATGGAAGATGAAATGAAATCTTTATGGAAGAATCATACCTGGGATATAGTAGATCGACCAAAAGATCAGAAGATCATCAGTTGCAGATGGATCTACAAGAAGAAACCAGGGATTCCTGGAGTTGAAGCTGAGAGGTATAAAGCCCGATTGGTAGCAAGAGGCTTTACTCAGAGAAAAGGAATCGATTATGATGAGGTATTTGCTCCTGTGGTAAAACACATTTCCATTAGAATTTTGATGTCAATTGTTGCTCAGGATGATCTTGAGTTGGAACAAATGGATGTTAAAACTGCTTTCCTACATGGAGATCTTGATAAACCACTGTATATGGAGCAGCCAGAGGGTTATGAAGTTAACAAGGATAGAGATCAGGTGTGTCTTCTAAAGAAATCACTATATGGTCTTAAGCAGGCACCTCGTCAATGGAATAAGAAGTTTAACACTTTTATCATGGAGCATAATTTCATGAGAAGTGGACATGACCCATGTGTCTACATAAAAGAAGTAAGCAATGGGGAGTTTGTATATCTTTTGATATATGTTGATGATATGTTGCTTGCAGCTAAGAACATGGCAGAAATCAACAAGATTAAGAATGTTCTAAGTCAAGGTTTTGAAATGAAAGATATGGGTGCTGCGAGCAGAATACTGGGTATTGATATTATCAGGGATAGAAAGAAGGGTATTCTACAGCTTTCTCAGGCAAGTTACATAGAAAAAGTGCTTCGCAGGTTTAACATGTATGATGCTGATACAGTGGATACGCCTTTGGGAGCACACTTCAAAGTGGCATCAGTGGAGAATGATGCTGAATGTATTGATACAAGTAAGGTTCCTTATCAAAGTGCAGTTGGAAGTATCATGTATGCAATGGTAGGAACTAGAGTTGATGTAGCCTTTGCTATTGGGTTACTAAGCAGATTCATGACTAGGCCAGGGAAAGTTCATTGGACAGCAGTAAAGTGGTTGTTGAAGTATTTGAAATGGTCTAAGGATTTGAAACTGGTTTATACTAGAGAAAAGGATTTTATAGTTCAGGGTTTTAGTGACTCTGATTATGCAGGAGATCTTGACAGAAGAAGATCAACCTCAGGATATGTCTTTACTGTAGGAGGAAATACAGTGAGTTGGAGATCATGTCGACAGAGTATAGTCACTTTATCTTCTACAGAAGCAGAGTTTGTAGCTCTGACTGAAGCAGTAAAAGAAGCCTTGTGGATTCAGGGTTTGCTGAAAGAAATGGGTTTTGAACAGGAGAAAGTGTTGGTCTGGTGTGATTCACAGTCAGCCATTAGTTTGTCTAAGAACAATACTTTTCATGGCAGGACTAAACATGTGGCCATAAAGTTCAATTTTATCAGAGATGTGGTTGAGGAAGGCAATGTTGAGGTACTCAAGATTCACACTTCTGAGAATCCTGCAGATATGCTTACTAAGTATGTACCAGTGCAGACATTTGAGGCAGCTTTAGAGTTTCTAAAGTTGCTTGAGTAACGATGAAGATTTCGTCACTGCCGAAGGTTAAATCCATGTAAGTGCAAGTTCATGATAGTTAGGGGAAAGTTGAATCAAGGTGGAGTGTTGTGGTTAATGATTCAATTTCAGCGGTTTGGTTGGTTTAGCTAAATTGTGAAGAATTGAAGCAGGCGGTTATCTCTGGTTTGGGATTACTGATTAAACCAAAAGAAGAAGCAAAAGAAGAGAGACTCTAACTGCAGTGGAGGCTTTATCTGATATAACAGAAACGCATCGTTTCTTATCTCTATCTTCTTCATTCTTGTTAATTCGTTCTGTTTCTTTGTATCGTGAGAGAGAGAGAGAGAAAACAGAGTGAGAATCCGCCATTGTTGTAAGCTCGGTTTGAGCTAATTCTTCTCCTATTCTAGTGAACTTTGCCGGATTGATTCGGCTCCGGATGTAGACTTGATCACACCGATCAAGTTGAACCGGGTTATCAAATTCTTGCGTGTTGTGTTCTTTCTTTTCATCGCTTATCGTATTCATCGAGATCGAGTTGTTTCGTGTTAGATTCAAGTGTTCGATTGAAACTTTCTCAGCTCGATTCGTAACATACACAAATGAGTCATTCTTAATTGTACAAGACAATTTTAATTAATTATACTACTACTTTTTTTTTTCTAAACAAGTCCTCTTACCTTAGCTGTAACCACTACCACACACTGCAAAAGTTAACGCGTATGCGTTTTTTTTTATTTTTCCTTCTTCTCTTCTTTGCTCTTTTGACCATTCAAAACGAATTTCAAAGACATTCACGTGCACCTTTGTCCTTCTATTTTCTCACGCTTCAAACGTTATTAGTTTTATCTTAATTAACTGTCTTCCCTTCATTAATTAGTACTTTTTAATCATTTAAACAATGAGTCTAGATTATGGTTTACTTCTTTTTTGAATAAGAATATATATATATCCTTCAGAAGTAGTTATACAAGATGGACATTATGGTTAGGCTTAGGCCTCGTTTGAACATAATTGATTCAGACGTAATTGATTAGAGAGCCAGTGTCCGGTGGTGCTTAAATGTGCTAGTGTGGTTGCATGTCTCGGAGTCATATTTATAGACATATCGATCTATAAGTATAACTATCAGAATCAATCATTAATCAATAAATTAAACAACTTATAGTTTATCAAAGAGAATATTTACGCCACTAAAACCTTAAAGACTGAAAAGTTCTCATCACATGGTATGATTTATGAGATAGAGACATATAGGTTCGAAATTATTTAACTGCTGCGTAATTATTTTGGGAAATGTTTTTGTTTGCGAGGAGGTGAAAACATTAATATTTACATGAGTTTAAATGAAGAGTATAATGTACATTCGTGGTTTAGTTATTTCCTTGCAAACGAAATATCAATATGGACCCAAATTGACTGTCTAATAATTCAGTTTCTTTATCTATATATTTTCCGCGTCCATTTAACATTATTTTAAGTGATTACATAAGAAGTTGAATTTCTGAACTTTAACTTATAGAGATTTAACTTATAGTAGTTTGATTACGGGTAGAAGAGTTTTTAAAATTACAATATACTAAAATAACAAAGAGTACTGTTTTAGGTTATTTTCACATTACAAAAATATGAAAATTAGTATCACAATTGTGAATATATATTTGTCTTTTGACTTAAAACTTATATTATTTTTATTATATTAATTCATAAAATAATGAAAAGATAGTATTTAATCACATTTAATTTTTAAAACGTGTAATCACCACCATTAGGAAAACCGAATGAATATCCTTTTTTAATTAAAAACAATGTTCTCCTAACAAGTTGATATAGTATGATGTACAGCTATATTTGTTTCGTTGTTGTTGGCATCGCTTTTATTTATTCATGCTGATCTTACTTATTTGTAGAAGCAGAAAATAAAGATATATATGATGATAATTAATTAAGTCTTCCCCTACTAAATTGTCTTAGGAATGAACTGATTCTTCTTAATGCTACGTACCCTCTCTAAACTCCCAATATTGTTAGTTGTTAGTATTGAGTAAAAAGCCAAGTAGTAATCACATAATGGCCTAAGCATGTCGATGTGTGAGGAGGAGTGTGTTCAATCATTATTACATTACAGAACGAAAGTGTTAAATTGTAAAACAAATCACATTTTTTTTAATAGAAAGATATATCCAGGGAAGAGTTGCTATCTTTACGCAATTGGCCAATGAAAACATACACAAAATGGTTGTTCTGTCTGTCGGATAAAGAAGAAACCTCTCCTAAGACCTCTTTTTTGTTCCTTTCTCTTGAAGAAACACACTCACTACTCATCAAATATCTCTTTATATCTCTCTCTATCTATATATCCTTATTTGTAAAATGAATTAACATATCTTTCAATCATCGTCATACTTTATTAGAATAACTGCAAACGAGTTTCTTGATTTATAATGTTTCTTTCCTATTCGCAACTTATGATGTATTGTTCAATAGTTTCGAGAAAGAAAAAAAGAAAGAAGAAGAAAAATATGTATACTTGCCATGTGATACGTGTATAATGTATTTGCTACTAAGTCAAGGCAAGAAACCCAAGAAGACTTGTTAAGAGATAGTCAAGACTTATATACGAGATCGTGTACGTACGTACCATATTAATCGAGATCAATGATACGATTTTACAAGAAACTTAAAAAGATCAATGATGATACAATATAATTTGAAAGCATCTAGCTAGTTGTCTACCATAGTACCATCTATTGTTATAGCCAAATGGATTGTTTAACACATATATACGTTTAAAAATCCCAACACTACGTGTAGTATATAGTGATTTTTTTTTTTTGCTAGGGTCTAAATAGAGATAATGTAAATTAAGATTAGGAAACGAATTGCACCATCTATAAGAAAAATTGTTCTGTTCGTTTTGTCATTGTAAACGTTTCAATTATAGCAAACAACATTCTTTATTCCTCTTTCTAAAGGTCTCGATGATTAATTAGCTCAAGATCTACCTCTTCTTCTTATATATTGTACAACCAAAAAAAGAAGAAGATTCAAACCCATAAAAACAAATTTATTACCATAGAGAGGAAACATCAGAGGAGGCCGACATTTTTGTACAAGAACATTTATAGAAATGTTTTGTTCACAGTACAAATATAAGTATTGCAATCGTCATTTGTTTTTTTGTTAATTATTAGTTGAATTATAAGATGTACAAATCGAATTTTTTAAGGCTACGGGTAAAAAAAAAAAAGTAGGTTTAACAGTTCTGTCCCTAATTTACCGCTGCCACTTTACTACTTTTATTTTATTTTTAACTGTGAAAACTTAACGAAACTGTCCTTCTTCTTCTTTTTTTCTAAAAAATATAAAATTTCCTGAAACTTAACGAAAACAGTTAAAAAATAAACATAGATCGGCCACCATCTTTAACGGCGCTAACAAACCCCTTCCCTGCGAGTACACAGTTACTCGCCATCTCTCGCCGTCCACGTGTCCCTCATGCGTAGCCAGGTTGAAAAGAATATAGAACCGGCGCGTGAACTTGTCAGGTCGCGCGTGCCTTTCCCTAACTGGAAATTCCACAATGAAACGAAGGGCAAAAGTGTCGTTTCACATGACCCCTCGAGAGATCACTGTCTTCTTCTTCCTCTTTCGCTTTCTCTCTCTTCTTTTCTTCTTTAAAAAAGGGGGTTAAATAAAGACTCTCTCTTCTTCACTTCGCGAACTCACACAAATCTCTCTTCGTTAAAAACCCATTTTTGTATCGTTGTTGTAAAGCTACATTTACTACTACGAGGAAGAAGAAGAAGAAGAGGAAGCAGAACAGAGTTTTTTTGTTTTGTTTATTGAAATGGAGAAAAAACAAGGCTTTTTCTCAGCTCTCAGAGACGAAGTTGTGAGAGGTCTTTCGCCGTCACGATCCAGGACAAGGTCTCGTTCCGCTAGTCCTGCTCGTTCTAATTCGCCCATGTCAGCTCTCACTTGGGGGAGAAAGAACTTCACCGGAGGAGGAGACGTCGGCGGCGGAGGATACTATTTGGCGCAACCGGAGCAGTTAATCGGGAGATCCGGGAGTTTGAGACCTGTAATGGAAGGTCCTGATCCAGATGAAGGAGGAGGAGCTGGTAATATTGGAGAATCTAAACGACTCGGGTCGGGTTTAGGCCATTGGGTTAAAGGCCAGCTTTCTCGTGCTCCGTCTGTCGCTGCGACGGCGGCTTATCGGAGAAATGATCTGAGACTTCTTCTTGGAGTAATGGGAGCTCCTCTTGCTCCTATTCATGTCTCTTCCTCTGATCCTTTGCCTCACCTCAGCATCAAAAACACTCCAATCGTTAGTCTCACTCTCTCTTCTTCTTACTTCTAATGTTCAGATTTTTTTTTTTCATCTTCAAGAGATTTTGATGTTGAAAGTTTCTTCAGATTTACAAAAAAAATTTCATGATTTTAGAATCCTTTAATGGTTTGTTTTTTTATTTAATTGAATTATTAGTTCTTCAGAATGTTTTTCATTGGTCGTTGGTTGGTGGAAATTGATGTCATATTCTTTGGTGGGATTTGATATTTTCTTACAAACTATTTGAGAATATTGAAACTAGTTTAGTTATTGAGTATTATTAAACAAAAAGTTTTAATTTTCCTCTTTGGTTTCTTCTTCTGAGCCTTATTTGAAGACTTTTTACTGTTCATCATTGTACTGATTCTTCTTTTTTGGCGTTCTTACTGTTTCTTGCAGGAAACATCATCTGCTCAGTATATTCTTCAACAGTACACTGCAGCTTCCGGTGGTCAGAAGCTACAGAACTCCATTAAAAACGCTTATGCCATGGGGAAACTCAAGATGATCACCTCAGAGCTTGAAACGGCTACTAGAACTGTTAGGAATCGAAACCCATCCAAGGCTGAGACCGGAGGTTTTGTTCTTTGGCAAATGAATCCAGATATGTGGTATGTTGAGCTAGCTGTTGGTGGTAGTAAGGTTCGTGCTGGCTGTAACGGCAAGCTCGTGTGGCGACACACTCCTTGGCTTGGTTCTCATACCGCCAAAGGACCCGTGAGGCCTCTTCGCCGTGGACTTCAGGTGAGACTCTGTTCAAGTCTTCAATTTTTCGAGTTTTTTTTGGTAGTTCGAGAGATCATAGAGATCCTTAGTGTTTTTTGTGGTTTGGGGATGATTCAGGGACTAGATCCGAGAACAACTGCTGCAATGTTTGCGGATGCGAAGTGTATAGGAGAGAAGAAGGTGAATGGAGAAGATTGCTTTATTTTGAAGCTATGCACTGACCCTGAAACTCTTAAGGCGAGGAGCGAAGGACCAGCTGAGATCATAAGGCACGTTCTCTTTGGCTACTTCAGTCAGAAAACAGGACTCTTAGTTCACATTGAGGATTCACATTTGACCCGGATCCAGTCCAACGGTGGAGATACTGTTTTCTGGGAGACCACGTACAACTCATCCTTAGACGATTACCGCCAGGTCGAAGGGATCATGATTGCTCACTCAGGACATTCGGTTGTGACCCTTTTCAGATTTGGGGAAGTGGCGATGAGCCACACTAGGACAAAGATGGAAGAAAGCTGGACGATTGAGGAAGTTGCGTTTAACGTTCCTGGTCTGTCCCTCGATTGCTTTATACCACCAGCTGACCTCAAGACTGGTTCTTTAACCGAATCTTGCGACTACCCACAAGAGGAAAGAGGGAAGAACAACAACCTCGCATTGACTGCAGCGCACAGGGCCAAAGTTGCCGCCTTGGAGAATGGGAGCTTTGAAGATCACCGCCCGGTTTGGCATACTGATGTCTAACGTTTAAAGAGAGCTTATGACTAAAACAACCCTTGAAGGTAGCATTAGCCGATGATGACTTTCAGATGGAAAAAAGATCAGGTGCAATGTGTTCATACGCCGGTAACTTAAGCTAACCCCTTTTAAGCAGCTTTATTGATTAGGAATCAGGTTTGTTAGCATAACAGATGATTCACGGGTTCAAACCGAACTCGAACGGATCATCCTTTTTTACTCTGAATCTCAAGTGAATGAGATGGAGTTTTGGATTTGGTTTTACTTATCTTTCAGTTTGGGTTTATTTTTTAAAAAATTCTCACCTTCAATATTTTTGAGTAAGGTGAAGGCAAGAGAAGGAGAATTGCCCTGCTTTACTTGTAGTTTCTACCAATTAAGTGGTTATGTTAAAATCAACCCCTCTCTAACTAGGAATCTTGAATTTGTTCATCTATCTTTTTCAATTCCATGGAGATAAGTTTGTCTCTTTTTGCTTTTTTTATCATCTCCAATCTTTTGTCGATAATGGACTCTGGTTATTCCTGCCATGTTATGATTCAATATCCCTCTTGGCCACTTGTTGAAGAAAGTGCAAGAACATAATGTGAACAAAACAAGAAAGATGCCAAAGAGAAAACAACATTTTTCACATCGATCAAGATAATGTGAAAATAGTGTTTTTGGATTTGGTCTTTGGGGTTTAATCGAATAGTAGTAGTAACAAATAATGTGAACATAGATAAACTCAAACTCAACTCCTACTTGTTTGGCAACTTACGAAAAAGAAAGAGATAGAGATAGAGATAGAGAGGACCCCTTTGACTCTCGAGAGTCGCATACACACACACACACACACGGACACATTTATGACTATTTACACTCAAAAAAATCTCATTTGCATGGTTTTAACAAATTTTGAATATATAAGTATGTTTTAGTTTAACATAAATTTTTGGATACGAAGTTGAGTTCATATTGGTGAAAGATATTTATTACGTACTTGTTAAACGCACCATCGAATTCCTAAATATTTATTTGGGTGTATTCAATAAAATTGATGGTGGGGATAGGATCCTTATAAATGAATGATGAATGAACTCTTGGGTCCATTTTGACTCTTCTTTGAATGCTTCTTGGGGACTATCTTTCTGCTTTTGGTTAAATTTATGACATTTTATTTTATTTTTTTCAGATTACAACTGTCTTCACTTTCCAACTTTACTTCTTCTTCTTTTTCTTGTTGGTTTGTTTTTTAGTATCTCACTCTCTTCTACAGTATTTATATAAGAAAATAAAGATAACTATATAATAAGAGGAGATATGAAAATGAAATTATAGTAATGTTGTTTCGATGGTATCAAAAGGATTGAGAATATGTGTATGATTCATGATATTGTCGTCCTTTAGTAGTGGGCACCTCATGTTGCAAAATTCGCAGTCCCTTCGCTTATAAGATATGCCTTTTTTTTTTTTTTTTCTTCTCTTTTGGGGTAAAAAGTCTGAGCTAATCCTTTTTTTTTTCCTACGAAAAAGCTTTGAAAAAACTGAGATAGAAAAAATCTTATATTTTTAGCCTTTGTGTTGATTTTTTGTTTTATTTTGACTACTAGCTTGGTTTTATGTGATTATTACAATGAACCATTATTTTCAGGGATGTTGAACTATTTTTATTTCTAACAATTACTATCATCAATCCACAATTAAGATCGGTTGTGTGAAGAAATCTTTAAAGATTGAAGACTTATCTATTTAAATAGTATATGTGATCGAAACACAAAGAATATTATGCATGAATGTGTACATTAATAAATGTATTTGGATTGATAAGTTTGTTATAATTTCAACATCAATAGTGCAAAAAGTTTGCCACTCTCACGTTTTGAATTTGAACCTCTTTATTAGGAAAAAAAAAGCATCCTTTACTTTGTATCAAAACACTTTATAGAAAGCTAATAACATATGATCCAAAGTCCAAGTAGACCCAACCTTGGGAGATCATTGCATAATTCAATTATGATTAGAAAACATATCTTCCAATTAAATTAATTAATTGATAATATCCAAGATTCAATAGTATTTATTACGAAAATAACGTTTTTGAATTTGAAGATCAAACAAAGCAATTAAGCATGATGATAATTAGGTACGTTGTCTGTAAACCTAGTGACATAGATACAAGGGCAAAGTGACAAAAATTCAGCGATTAAGAAACTATTCACCTTAAGCTTGTATGTAAATTTGATTAGATTTCAATCAAATCCAAAAGGTACACAAAAGGCTTCAAGAGAATAAACAAACGAATGGCCTCCAACGACGAAGGAGATCATTAAATATTTTATTTATAAACATGTATATAGCTAATATCTAATAATTATATACTAATAAACAAAAACAACTCAAACCGGTTTCAGAAACAGTGTTTTAGAATTGCCAAAGTCAAGTTCATATTAGCTTGAAGAATCATAATTTAGCTTTAAGGAGAAAAAAGAAATAGAAAATAAAGGTAAATATATAAGACACATTACTATATATATTTAGGATAAATAGTAATAATACAAACAAACAAAATGAAATAAAAAAAAAAAGCTAGAAGAAAGAAATGAAAGGGGGCATGTGAAAGAACGTGGGAAGGTATGAGAGCATATGATCATTTGAGACATGGACATGGGAGAAGCTTTGATGTACTTACTGTCACTTAAGCCACTCTGTGTGTTTTTATTTTTTACTGCTTTTTCAGCTCTCTTGTCTTTACCCCATCATACACCAACTCTTTTGATTCTATATATCCCTTTTTAAACCTCCATCTCTCTCTCTCTCTCTCTCTCTCTCTCTCTCAACCAACATAAACAATTTGTAACCGTACTCTCCTTTTTTTTTGGGTAGATATAGACACTAACAATAACTCATTTCTTGAAAAAGATTTCAATGGTAAAAAATCACTTAGAAACTATATATGATCACCTTATACTTCATATAGCATATATAACCAAAGGAAATGTTTGGGAAGAAAGTAAAACTTGAGATTTTTTTTAAAACACAACTCAATTAGACACTTTAATAGTAGAACACAACTGAGTACAGCTTGTGTTTGCTTAATTTAACCCCAAAAGAAAATGTAACAAAATTGTCGGCAAAGATTGGTAAAGTATATGATGATACAGAGAAATATAGAAGAAAAAAAAATGGGGGGTGGGTTTGAGTCATTCATTGATGTGAATAATGCCATTTTGATCGTTGACAGTTCTGTTTCTAGAATTTATTTCCACCAAGACTTGTAAATCTTACCCATATCGAAGGGCACCCCAACGTAGAATAATAATCCTTTCTTTTCTCTCTTTTTTTCTTTTGGGTACTACTTATAGGACTATAGGAGTGCCCACCACCTATCAAAAATTAATTAATAAAACATTGTATCTGACCTCTCATATCTTACATTTTGATTAGCTTACTATATTTCTTTTTATCAGCAAAGATTTATAATTAATACGCCGTGTTTGATCGGTTGCAATACACAATGATTCATTGAGACTTCATATTTAGTACATGTGTTTCTGTTGAAGACTACTACTTAATTACTTATAATGTAACACTGATGTCGCTTGAGAGCAGAGAGGTCATAACAATATATTTTATGTTGGCCGTTTAGTTTGCATGAAATTGAAATGGTCGTCGTTACACATTTTCTGGGTTAAATAAGAAATACAGAATTCAAAGACGCCATGTGGCGATTATCATAACAAAAGTTTAATTAGGAACAATCGTGTGACCGATCAAGAGCTATGACTAATGAGTACTCGCACAGAGTCACAGTTCATCATCAGTTTCTTCTTATCTACGCAATTGTATTTGAGTTTGTCTTTAATTCATAATATATTCAGAGAATAATGATAATTTTTATCATAAAAAAAAAGAAGCAAAATGATTGAGTCATATGCATGGAAATTAGAAGTTGTATTAAGCGTAGCATTAATTGTTAGGCTCTCTAAACGAAACATACACACTCTCATGTATAGGGTAAGCATATATCTAAGTGTCTGGTACAGGGTAAGCATATATCTAAGTGTCTCACCTTAGCTAAACTACGAACTTGTAGCTCTAAAATGTTTATGGCTCCAGCAGCTTGAGGGTTCTTGCCGCAATTAATTAAGTGTATGGCCACATCTTAATTAACTATTAAACCTCACATCTCAAAAGTTCTTTTAACAAGTCACACAAAATCATCACATAATTCACAAGTCACACCGAATTAACTATTAAACCTCTTCATCCATCATATATATGAAAAGGATCATAATCAAACGTTACGTTGTACGTATACCGTTCCTCATTTCCTTGAGATTATTCAATATACATAGTTACATACTATAATATATATAGTTTCCCCTTATGATTTTGTCATCTCTCTCAATCATAAGATTAATTAGTATTAACTATTAACATATTAATTTGATTTTTCTAGTAAGTAAGGTGATGATGAAGATCAGGATCTGGTTTATCAACACCGTCGACGTTCCTAATCCAAAACGTCATGTCCAAGGAGGCTGCACCGTCAGGGACGTCTTCCATCACCGCCTCTTGTCCCGGAGGAAAGAATATTCCGGTGCGTGGGTGTGGTTTCCAGCTCTCCTCTTCGCCGCCAAAGTTGAGATTATGGTCAGAAATATCTTCAAAGTAACTGACGGTCCTCGGGTTTGGTTTCGCAGCTTTGCTACTTATTCCTGCAGCACGCCCTTGAAATTGCTTCCAACTCCTAAAATCATCATTAAAAAACATATTATAATTAAACGCTTCTTCTTTTTTTTTTTTTTTAAAAGACCTCCAAATTTACTATTCTACTTATGTACGTATCAAACATTTTTAACATTCACCTTACTAACTTATAGTTATATATATATATATATATAGTAGCAAGATTCTAAATCTACAAAACATATTACTTAATAAAATATCACAATATCTTATATATTTATATTTTGACAAAATAATAATTTCTTTTTAATATATAAGGTTGGAATTTATGAAAATAAAAAACAGGAATATATATATATATATGTGTGTGTGTGTGGGCTTTTTCCAGCTTCTATGACGTGTTTTGTACTAATAGGATTTGATTAGTGAAAGTAAGAGACGAATTTGATTAGCATTATTAATTGACCTTAACAGCAGCGTTGGTGCTTTGGCGATCCCCGTTCTTCCCACCATCTGTTTATATGTTACTTAGTTATATATAGTATGAGAGTGTATATTTCTATGATCAGTCTATAACTTGAGCTTGTGTTATGTTGTATCTTTGGTGATCTATTCTATATATACACACCATAAATTGTACGGCTAGAGAATCTGGAGAGTGGAGGGGAAAAGAGAGAAGACAAATCAAAGAGGATAGTATTTTAATCAGCTCGATACTTGTCTTATTTTTGGTTAAAAGTTGTTACTTGTTAGTTTGAAAGAACTTATAACGTGTGGAACGTTTTCAATCGATCAATGTATTTGTTAGGAGATTATACTTAGGGTGAATATGGAGACCAGCATAGTTTAACCAATTTTTAAACAATATTCTTCCGTAATTAACTTCTTTAAAAAAAATTAAAATAAATATTAGCAGAAACTTTGCTACTTCTTGTAAAATTCATTCTACGTTATTGGTAGATTGGGTAGACTGCATGATTTGTAAACTACAAAGATAAGAAAACTTTTGATAATTCCACGTAATTAGAAAAAAGTCTTCGAGAATATCAAAGTACAAAAGTGTTATTTAATTTATAATAAATTAAATTATCGATTAATAAGTGCCATTGGTTCTAAAGATGTTCCGATCGAATTTAATGATCCGATTATGATATCGGATGGTGATAATATTGGAAGAAGTATATATATATTTCAACATCACTTGTATTTTTCAGTAGTACTTGCAGTTATACGTAATGTCTCTATAAAAGAAAAAAGAAAGAAAAAACATTTAAATTAGCTAAACGAATTTCTTTTAAACGATACACATATAGACTACATGTACTTTAAAAGAGTTTGGAAAGTTTAACATATATATTTAGCTTTTGAATAATAATCTATCTAGTGTCTTGCAATTTTTTTGTCATCAATTCTGAATTCTTTTTATCTGCATGCATATAAAAGTTCAAGCAGTTTAACATATATATCCATGCATGTGTTTAGTGTTTACATAAACAAAAATATAGAGTACGTAATTTTTTGTTACAGCTTTTTAAATTGGAAACTTAGAATATATTCCATTATGCACATTTGTGTAGCTTCATAAGGAAAAGTGCGAAATCCAATGGAAGATATTTGTTTTAAAAAAAGGTGAAACTGTTTTACGACAGACAAATCAAATTCAAGTTATTGTTTCTTTTGTCTATATTAGTAAAAAAAAAAAGTAGTGAATAAAATTTGATCTTAAGTATTCTACGCAATTGGTTGGTATAATTTTGAACCAATCCTTATCAAATATATGCATGTTTTGAAAAACATGCGATTTGTGGAGTTGATAAACTTTGTTTTGATAGAAATAGTACATGCAAAATACCAGCAGGGCCATATATATTTTGGAACTATTCTATATTAATACGTTACAATGAGATTCTATCTTACGTATGTTATTGCTTAGGAAATTTACCATCCCATTTACTTAGCTTCGGTATATGTTTCACAGTTTCAGTATTGTATTTGTTTCAGTTAGTTAATTAGGTTCTTTTTTGATAAAAGAAACTCGGAAAAATTGATTACAAGTATACTATAAACAAACTACTAAACATTTATCGACATCATCGATCTCTATCGTGACTCTTATATAAATCGAACCCATCGTATCAATATCATCGACCCAAATCCGCTCCGGACTTTGACCAATTTCGAGAGGTCTATATATGTAGTTTGGAATATAGTGTGGAATTCACATACATATAATATAATTTTGTTTATCCCAAAACTATAGAAAGAAACAATATGATTTTATATGCCTTTGTTATAATTGGTGTAAAGAACCCTTCATCTCAGCCTCAGGTGGGAATCTTTTTAACCTTTTTTTTTTTTTTTTTTTTTTAACTTCCTTATTATTATCCTCGTTTCCCATTATTTCTTTGTTTCGATGTGACATAAATTTAGAATTATGCTTCAATTTATAACCTCTCAAGTGCAAAGGTGTGTAGCTTTAATTTAAAGAAGAATATAATCACTATATGTTTCTAGCAAACTTTAAGTAACGAAAAAAAAAAAAAAAAAAAACCGTCAGTTTCAGTAAATCATGACTTTTTAAGCATGTTGGTTTTAGAATCTTACAAAAACTATAATACTAATACATACTTCTAACTGTATTTTACTTTGTTTGGAAAAAATATTGTCTAATTGTTAAAAAAGAACTCTCAAATTTTTGCCAAAAAAAAAATCTCTACAAGAGAGAGAGCAAATGAAAAAAGAACGAAAGAAAAATGAAAAGTCCCTTTGTATGTCAACTTAATTAGAGAATTCTATTAATTAAAACCAAATTACTAGTGAGAAAGAAAAAAAGTTCTCCTAAGGCCTAGCTCTTCCGGACAGTGAAAGGCACATAGTAGTGTCAAGTGTGACGCTAGATAGGTCTGACTGAGACTCGAGCATGGCGTTAAAGAGAGAGAGGTACAAGGACAAGAGTTACCAAGTTCCACTTGTCATTCACAATGTCTTAGCTATGATGCACCATTTGAGATTAAAAAAACCTCAGGACGCCTAGATTCTTTTTGGCACTGCAGTTTATTCTTTCTTGATGTTTCCAATCACATTCATTACATGTAATGAGTGATGTAGCCGTTTGTGGTTTTAGTGAGACTTTGGCTTAAGTTGGTTAATCCAAATCTAAAGAAACATTAACCTAATTCTCTATCTCAGTCTCTCATCCCATGAATTCTTGGATTAATTACATGGTATATGTGTCCATGGCTCCACGCCATAGAAAGTGATCCAATAAGCAAAATATGAGAAACAGAGAAGATATCAAAAGCA
The DNA here is from genome assembly GCF_000375325.1 of Capsella rubella. Lineage (NCBI taxonomy): Eukaryota > Viridiplantae > Streptophyta > Magnoliopsida > Brassicales > Brassicaceae > Capsella > Capsella rubella. Next base: position 6,957,689 of record NW_006238921.1, read on the forward strand.
ATAAACTTGAAAAGACTTGACAAAAAGAAGTGCAATTGGTTTCAATCCAAATATTGAAAATTAGAAAATGTGGGCAGAAATATAGTTTAAGTGAATTATACTTATGGTATATATACATCCTGTAAACCATAAGCAAATACATGTTTCTACACTTACTTGTATTGTTTTCTGTACTTTATCCAGCAGTTGAACAATACATAAATAAATTGCATCCTTACAAACTATACAAGACTTACCATGCGCCTTTAAAGATTTTGTGCAAGAATCACATACTTTTGTTGGTCTGTCTTTTACATGTGATGATCATGGGAGAAGACTAGCAGAAGACTCATCTCCATGTTCTTCATCCAACTGTGACTCTGATGGAACTCCTGAAACTGGTCTTGTTTCCTCTGGGATAAATCTAGCCCATCGTTTCTCCTTCACAAGTGTTAAGAACGGGTACAGACAGAACCCGAGAATGATAATCAGGCCACTGATAAGAAATGTCTTCGGAGTGGCCAAAACCATTACAAGAATGACAAGCAAAGAAGGAGGCAGGCACAGCAATGAAACTCCAAATGTGTTTAAGGGGACTCTATAAGGTCGATGGAGATCCGGTTTCTTAATCCTTAGTTTGACAAAGGCTGCGAATTCTAGAAGCATTCCTAATGCGTACAAGAAATTCAGAAACTCAATGATCTCTTGGAAGCTCATCCACGAGAGGAATATGACTCCTGTAGCTGAGCACAGAATACTGATCGTTGGTGTCCCATACTTTGATCTGCAACACACAAAGCATGTTAAACCAAGTTATTCACGGGAATCATGACCCATACACACTCTTGGAGACAATAAAGGGACTGACCTTTGAGCAAAAAATGCAGGGAGCATACCGATCTCACTCATACCGAGAAGCTGAAATGCATCACTACTCATCTCGGCTTCAAACAATCCAAGATTAGACATTGCAGCAGCTGCTTGGATCCATCCCTTGAGCCAAACACCTCCAATAATCATTCCAACCTCAGCAAAATACCCATCACTCCACTCGTCAGTAGAAGATGAGCTTAAAGCACCAGTCCCTGCCATGAGGGGAATCAAATAGGACCCCATGACCAACAAAACGGCTCCAAACAAAGCCTTTGGAAACGTCTTCCCGGGATTCTCCACTTCTCCTGCAAGAGTACTAGCTTTGTCCCAATAGTTCAGATTCCAAAACATGGTATTGAAGTACCCTCTCCAATTAATCTTCCGAGTATCCACAAACAGCCAACGCTTAGGCCTGATTCGAGGAACCGCAAGTAAAGCCATTACAACGAAAGGACAGAGCGAAAAAATCGCTAGCACAACAGCTGATAACCCAACAATATGCAATCCTCTATAGTTCAAATAAGTCAGTGAGAATGTAATGCCTAATAGAGCAGGAACACGAGCAGCTACATGATTCAAAACCGGGAACGAATGTTTCAGGTAATCAAGAAACAAAACAGGGTACAGAGCATTATCCATAACACCACTGAACCATTTCCAAAACCCTTCCTGGAATCCCCAGAACGGACCAAACGCTGAAGAGATCCAAACAACGTAACCACCATTCTCAGGGAAGCTTGTGGCAAGCTCTGCCGTAATCAGAGCTTCGGGTATACTCCAAATGAGAGGGAAAATCAAGAATCCTAAAAGGGATAAGAGAGGACCACCACCAGATTTCACAGAATCCTCCACACCAAAAGGTCCACCAGAAACTTCATAGAAAATCAGAAACACTAGAGGCAATAATGTCAGCTTCGGACTTGATTTAGTCGTCTCAGAGCTGGACTCATCGTTTATTATTATCTCTTCACCCATCAATCAGATAGAGAGACAGAGAGAGAGAGAGCTCTCGGTGTTTCTATAGAAAACAAACAAAAAGATACTTTTTAAGTCGAGATTTTGGATGGTTTCAATAAAAATCAATCCTTTGCTTAAGAAAACATCAAAAAAAGTAAGAGCTTTTGAAAAGCTCTGTTCAGAAGTCAGAGGAATTGCAAAACAGAGAGTCAAATGAATCGATGGGGAATGAATAGAGAACCTGTAGATCGAATCAGAGTGGGCTTGGTCTTGGTGCAATAGCCCAAGCTCGCCAGTTGAATTGATGAAATGGATCTCTGAATCTCCCTTTCTCTGACGAACCCTATAAATTGATGGAGAGGAAGGAGATGGAATTGATTGGAAAGATTAAAGCAGAACAAGATTCCATCTCAGATTTAAGATTGAATGTGACGTTAGATCAATATTAAATATCTTTGTATAATTGTTTTTGTGGGCGTACGACTTTTGCATTTAGTTTGTGTAAGTTATAAGCCGCAAGGCTCCCACCATTGCAATTTGCAACTACCACCTGCATCACTGTATGACTACGACTTCCTCAAACTTTTTGGTTCTCTTAGGTAATTTTTTTTATTTACTTTTTGACTGTAGCAAATTTACTTTTTAATAAATTATATAACATATGGAGACTGTAAGTCACATTATTCGGTGTGGATTTTGTATATTATTTTTTGGGATTTCTTTGGATCATATTAAACAAAAAAATCAAAGTCTTAAAAAAAGAAAAAAGAAATGATTTTATATTATTGTTGAAATAAAAATCTTATATTACTTAATAGTAATGGATATCACAAAGTCTAATAAAATTCAATTTTTTTTGGTAAGATAATAAAATTCAATATTGTTACTGATTTGCAAAACATTTTAGAGATTGGATTTTAATGATTTTAAGGGATTTTAGTGGATTTTAAGAAACCACATTGATTTTTTTTAATTTTTTTTGGACACATATATGACCTAACTTATTTGTTTTTAAAAAGAAGCCATAAAGTTATTAAAAAAAAAAAAAAAAAAAACCTAATTCTCACTTGAAACAATGACTACAATGACTGATCTTTCTCGGGATTTGGAAGAGGAGATACTGTGTAGGGTTCCCATAACTTCTCTAGGGGCAGTAAGATCTACTTGCAAGCGATGGAACGCTTTATGTGACGATCATCGCTTTACAAAGAAACATTGTGGTAAAGCAGCCAAGGAAACTCTGGTGATCAGGATTTGTGATTATAAACTTTGTTTAATGAGCATCAATCTCCATGGAGATGATCATAAGGTTATAAAGCAAATAGGTAAACTACTAGTTAATCAAGTCGAGATATCTAAAGTGTTGCATTGCGATGGCTTGTTGTTTCGCTTTACTAATAAGGATTACTCGGGGCTCATGGTTTTGAACCCGTATTCCGGACAAAACAGGTGGATCCAACCCAGTGGATACTACTATTTCGATATAGACATGTTTTATATCGGATACGACAGTAACAACAACCACAAAATCTTGAGGGTTTCCCGTTGGTCTAACCACAATGAGTACGAAATCTACGATTTTAAGTCTAATGTATGGAGGGTTGTTAATGTCACTACTAAGTGGACAATATTTCGTCGGTGGAGTGTGTCCTTGAAGGGGAATACCTACTTCACTGTTGTGGGAAAACTCAAAGGACAAGGAGAGTCCAAAGAAAATTGTTTACTTTGTTTTGATTTTACAAGAGAGAGATTTAGGCGGCGCCTTCTTCCTCTGCCATTTCACTCTAGTACACAAGGTTCTCTAATTGTATTTCCTGTTAGAGGAGAAAAGCTTGCGGTGTTATTTGAGAAGTATGGTGCATATGAGACGAAGATATGGATCACAACAAAGATTGAGCCTAATGAAGTGTCGTGGAGCTACTTCTTAAAAACTTGATAGATTAGTGTTGAGTGGGATGAGATATGGATTACAAGAAAGTATATTCGTCGACGAGAAGAAGAAAGTAGTAGTGATTTTTAATATTGACACAAAAAAAGAGGCACAACAACAAAGCTTACGTTTTTAAAGAGGATGGATACTACAGAGAAGTTGATCTTGTCGGAGAATCTAAGTGTCGGATGATTATGTGCTCTTATGTTCCAAGTTCGATGCTAATCCAGTAAGGTCCGCTACAATTAATACCTGCATGTGGCAAAAGGAAATGATTAGTCCATTATATAGTTTACAAATACATTTTCATTCATTTTTATGTTTCTTTTTTTCCTCAAGTGTTCCCATGTCCTTTCGAACAAGACTTACTTGGTTTACAGGGTTTGCTGATCATAAACCAAACTTGAGTACTGTTTAGGTATCAAGAGAAAAAGTTGAGAGTTAATTACATCATTGTAAGAGAGTCTTCGGGTGTGCTTGTTAGTTGTTGTTAATTATATAAGAAGAAGCTTAATGACATGTAATTATAATAGCTCAGTAGCTCTACTGATTTTTTTTTTCGCTTGGATGGTTTATTAACAATATTCATATCAATGGAGCCGTTCTCTTTCCCATCTATATATATCTAAAAGATTATCAAAAGCCAAGAAAACAGAGGAGGCGGCATACATCTTCAGATCTTCTTCTTCTATCCACCGATTCTTCATTACTTTAGAAATTCTTCTGCGTATATCTTCTGAAAACTATGTTAACCTTCCTAAGTGTTACATGACAAGTGATATATATTACAAACAAATTAGACAACAGTTACTTTTGTTGATGTTTTGGAAATTATAACAAACAAAACAAAGCACGAATGCTAGCTTTTAATTAGTCTCAGTACTGAATTTAGAAAATACAAGGAAGCTGATTCAGTTCCAGAAAAAACTTCTTGCTTAAAGAAAGGCTCACTCGAGAACCCCATAATTTACTTTTATTAATTTAGTAGCAATAGTTTTCCTGAATCTTATAATATTTCGCTATTTAGATAAGAGTTAGAAAATCACGTACTTATCTTTGTGATTAAAAATATTACGAAACTTTATAGAAACGACACTGGAAAATATATTTTATGGAAGCTGAATTAAAATTCTCTATGTGACACATGCATGATGCTATAAGTTAACCTAACTTATTTGTTTATCGTGGGCTAACGTTTTCTCTACCTTAAAACAATGACTACGATGTCCGATCTTTCGCATGATTTGGTAGAGGAGATAATACGTAGGGTTTCTATAACTTCTCTAGGAGCAGCGAGATCCACTTGCAAACTATGGAACGCTTTATTCAAAGATCAGAACTTCACAAAGCACAGTGGTACATCATCATCAGCCAAGGAGATTATGCTCATCATGATCCGTGGTTGTAGAGCTCACTTAATGAGTCTCAATCTCTATGATATTCATAACCGCAAAGGGTGGATAGATGTATCTGTAAAGGAGATAGGTAAACTTAACCAAGTGGAGATCATTGAAGTGATTCATTGCCATGGTTTATTGTTATGCGTCACTAAGGATCACTCGAGGCTCCTGGTTTGGAACCCGTCCGGAAATATCAAGTGGATCCACCCCAAAAGCAACAATTTCCATACATTAGACAGGTTTGCTATCGGATACGACAACAACAACCACAAATTCAAAGTCTTGAGGTTTTACTATTGGAGTTCACACATTGAGTATGAAATCTTCGACTTCAAGTCTAATTCATGGAGGGTTCTTGATGTCACTACCGACTGGAAAATACATCGTCGGGGTGTGTCTTTGAAGGGAAATACTTACTTTATTGCTCATGGGAGATTGCAAGTGGAACATGGAGAGTTTTTACGTTGTTTTGATTTTACAAGAGAGAGATTTGGACCGCGTCTTCCTCTGCCATTCCACTCTTGTCTTGACGATTCTGTAATTCTATCTACTGTTAGAGAAGAGAAGCTTGCAGTGTTATTAAAGAGGTTTGGTGAATATGAGATTGGAATATGGATCACAACTAATCTTGAGCTCAATGAAGTGTTGTGGAGCAACTTGTTAAAGGTTGATGTGGAACTATACGCCAAACCATTTAGGTTTCCACATGGGAGTTTCTTCGTCGATGAGAAGAAGAAAGTAGCAGTGATTTTTGATATAAGTAGGGAAACGTGGACCAACTACGAACCTTACATGGTTCAACAGGGTGGATACTACACTGGAGTGGATCTCAAAGAATCTGACCGATGGATGCTTATGTGCTCTTATGCTCCAATTTTAATGCATATCCAGTAAGATCCCGTACCTTCATAAGGCAGAAGAAAATTAGGAGGATATTACTATATCCCCTTATATAGTTTAAAATACTATTTCATCATTTGTTTTGAGTTTTTAATGGATTCATGTTCCTTTGGAGTTTAATTATGAGAGGGAGGGCGAAAATTCAAATGCTAATTTTTATTCGAAACCGTGACAATGATGTCCGATCTTTCCCAAGATTTGCTAGAAGAGATACTCTCTAGGGTTCCATTGACATCTTTGAAAGCAACAAGATCCATTTGTAAACAATGAAACACTTTATCCAAAGATCATATGTTATGTAAAGCAGAAACAAAACATCAGTTTCTAAGATTTATGTTTCAATGAGATTCAATCTCCAACGTATCCTCAACGAAGATGTTGAAAAGTTAGTTAATCCATCAATAAAAGAGATGAGTAATTTATTTAATCAAGTCGAGATGATTGAAGTCATTTACTGTGATGGCTTATTGTTATGCGTCATAAGAAACTATATTGGCCTCGTGGTATGGAACCCGTATTTGGGTTAAACCAGTTGGATCGAACCCATAAACGCTTACAACAGATTTGACATGTATGCTCTCGGATATGACAACAACAAGAATCGTTCTTAGCAAAAAAACAACAAGAATCGTAATCACAAAATTTTAAGGATATTTGAGATTTATAATGATGAATTGATGACAACTATGCAAAGAAGTCATCAGAGTACCAGATATACGATTTTAAGTCTAATTTATGGATCACAAGCCTATATGGTATCATTTTGGTGTCTTGTCTCTCTCTTTTCTTTTTTCGGAAATAGACTAGTCATATTATGTGTTTCCTATAATATTCAAAAGCTTTGTTGCCCCCGAGGACTTAAACCAGAAGTTTGTATGGATCAATAGATTGAGCTTACTGGGTTGTATTTTATTTTCATTTACCTTGGGAACTTGATTACCTGAACTAGTTTATGGACAAAAACATTTTATCAAATTCAATGATACTTTGCCAAGCTTAAAAATATTTTAACTGTATTAGAACTCGAATGCAGTTTTACATTGTAACAGTAGTAGAAAGTTTTACATTTATCATAAATGTAGTCTTACCAGTGTATTATTGATATAGAGAGTAACGACGAGAGCTTTTATTTGTTTAGAGCTTATAAATAATAGTCACGCACGGCACATCATTAATGTAGTTGTTTTCGGATTTGCCTTTAATAGCTAAAAAGCAAACGAATTAGGTATTCTTACTTTCAGTTTAATTTAGCCAATTGCTAAAAAAAAATTCATCAAAATCAAATCAAAGCGAAAATTATAAAAAGATCAGCGAAAGCTCTCTCTTCTCTCTCATTCTCATATAACTTAAAAAGGTTTCAGAAAACCCCAAATAAATCCACCCTTTCAATTCTCACATCTTTCTTTCTCTCTTCGCTGCGAAGCAAAGGAATATGCAAAAAATACCTTTGGGAGTCTCTCTGCTTTGCTTTGCATCAAACAAATTTTGCTCTTAAGGTTGAGTGGAAGAGGATACTGACAAATCTCTGTAATGCACTGTGAAGATCTCGAAGAAGAAGAACACGACGAAGACGAAGAAGAAGCAGAAGCGATAGATTGATTTCTCGTAGAGAATGGTGGCTGCGGTTCCTCTAGCAGCAATCTCCACCACCGACCCTTATAAGAATCCACCTCGAGATCGCCAAGATAAACCTCAACTCTCTTCTAACAATGGCGGACTACAACGAAGACCTAGACCTGCTAAAAATGTCCCCTCTCGCTACTTATCCCCTTCTCCTTCTCGTCCTCATTCTCATTCCACACCCACTACTACATCTTCTTCTTCTTCTTCTTCTGCGGTTGCGGTACTGAGGTCGAGTAAGCGATATCCTTCCCCTTTACTCTCTCGCACCACGAATTCTGCTTCTGATTTCGTTAAGACGCCTTCCTCGTTGCTCAAACGGTCGCAATCGGCTGACCGTCGTCCGCCGTCGGCAGTTTCTGACACTGGCACTGAAATGTCGGCGGCCACGAAGATGCATATCACCTCCACTAGGAGTTTATCTGTTTCTTTTCAAGGAGAGGCGTTTTCGCTTCCGATTAGTAAGAAGAAGGAGACTACCGCGCCGGTTTCTCACCGGAAATCTACTCCGGACCGGCGGAGGTGTACACCTGTTCGAGATCAGAGGGAGAATTCGAAGCCGGTTGATCAGCAGCTGTGGCCAGGCGCTTCTCGGAGGGGAATTTCAGAACCTGTTGTCCCGAATTCACTTTCTACAAGTGTGGATTGTGACAGTGATGATGGGAGGAAGCTTGGATCTGGCTTTGCGGGAAGGTCGACGTTGCAGCATTCTCAGAGTTCTAGGGTTTCTGTTGATGGAAGATTAGATTTGAGAAGAGGTGATGATATTTTGGAAATGAGAGATGAGAGCAAGACAAGACCAAGCACACATCCGCAATTGGGTTCTAGTGTCTCGTGTGACTTTACTGCATCTGATACTGATAGTGTTTCATCTGGTAGCACTAATGGTGCGCAGGAATGTGGTTCTGGTGTCCATGGTGAGGTTTCTAAAACAAGGAGCTTGTCCCGTAATGCTATGGGTTCTGCTAAATTCTGGCAAGAGACTAATAGCCGGTTAAGGCGGTTGCAGGATCCTGGCTCACCTCGATGCTCTAGCCCAAGTTCGAGAATCAGTAGTATCTCATCGAAGTTCAGTCAATCGAAACGGTTCTCTAGTGATAGTCCGTTGGCATCATCACCTCGTGGTATGTCTTCTCCAGTAAGGGGTGCCACTCGCCCTGCTTCACCAAGTAAGCTTTGGGCAACAACTACATCATCTTCAGCTAGGGCACCTAGTCCTTCTCGCGCGAGAAATGGAGTTTCCGAACAAATGAATGCTTATAACCGCACCTTGCCTTCAATTCTTTGTTTCTCTGCTGATATTAGGAGGGGGAAAATTGGGGAAGATCGCGTTATGGATGCCCACTTGTTGAGGCTTCTGTACAACCGTTATCTACAATGGCGGTTTGCCAATGCTAGGGCAGACTCCACTTTCATGGTACATAGACTGAGTGCAGAGGTATTCTTTCTTTTTCTTTACCCCATTAATGCTAAATAATTTTGAATAATGTGATTGTGCTTGCTTGGATGGCAACTGCTTTTAGCCAATGCAGAAGACTTAGGGGAGACATGATTTGTCAGCTACTTTTAGCTTTTGGTGCAATATAAATGTTAAAGCCTCTAAACTACTTTCGCTATAATGCCTTGTTAATCTACCAACAAGGCTTACGTAATGCTTCTCTAGTAATCTCTGATAAGCTTCTTGAATCTAGAACATTGTTTGATTTAACTGCTGTGCCTTTGTACATCTTGGATTGCGCTGCATGCTAGTTTTTGCCCAATGCTAGATGCAAATACAAACGGGAATAATTGTGAAAAAGTTATGAAGTCTTGCTATCATTGGGAACTAGGATATTCATATAGATAGTTAAGATAGTTGAGTCATTGGTTTGGTCCAATAAACTAGACACAATCTGGTGAACGCAATATTTCCCTTTTCGACAGAAAAACCTATGGAATGCATGGGTATCAATTTCGGAACTGCGCCATTCTGTCACTCTGAAACGGATCAAGTTGCTCTTGCTGAGGCAGAAACTGAAACTAGCTTTCATCTTGAAGGAGCAGGTGAGAATATGAAAGTCTAGGAATTTCATAATTTTTATCCTGTAAGCAAGAAATATTCCATGTTTAGATTCTTACCTTATGAGTTCAATGTCACCATTGAAGTTTTTTCTTAAAATTTGAGACCAAACTGGTATTTTCAGAAAAATTTGGCTTAGGAGGAAATGTAAATTAATATACAATTCAATACTGGCAATGATAACTGCACAGTTACAATTTTACAAGCTAATGTGGAATGTTGATTGTTTCTGTATGGTATATTGTAGTTCTGCTTTTGTGGAAGTTACTATCATTATTAATTGCGTAGAATCATCGTCTCATGGCATTCTGAATCTTTGACAAGGCAACACATGAACGCAGTTTATTTCAAAAATCCAAAACTTTTGACATGTGTAAATAAAGGAGATTATGACTTGTTTTCAAGTAAAAGTATTCCGATGCTGACGAAATCATTGTATGTGAAAATTGTAGGTTGGTTATCTAGAAGAATGGTCTCTTCTGGATAGAGATCATTCGAATTCTTTGTTAGGAGCAACTGAATCCCTGAAAGCGAGCACGCTTCGTCTTCCAATTAGTGGAAAAGCCTTGGTGAGGGCCACTTGCCTGGCCCTGATTTGTGTGTTTCCTGTTTTGTATCTTAAGGTAATAAAATGGTTTTAATGTGTTTTGCGTTGATAGGTTGATATCCAAGATCTCAAGCATGCTGTTAGTTCAGCAGTTGATGTCATGCACGCTATGGTGTCTTCTTTATTTTCGCTGACACTAAAGGTAAATGCCTCGTCTCAGTGATTATAACGTGAATGTTGACTATGGAAGCTATCTTCTCATTGCTCTTCTGTGCAATATATTTTTGCTTCGGAGAATATAAAAAAACTATGCAACATGTAGCTTCGATGTACTTTTCATGTGCAAATACTGCAAAGGTATAGTTATCATGAGAATACAGAGAGGCAAACCAATTTCTTGGGATCCTATCTCTTTGCCACTTTTAATGGTTATTATTAGATAGAAAGTGGAAACTCGCTGTTGTCCATTCTTATATGCATATGTTCAAAACCAATTTAGTTCTGAAAGTCCTCTAATGCATTTCTTTCGTCAAAAGGCTAAAAATCTGTGTATTCGTTACTGCTACATTAGCTCTGGTCAGAAAGACAGAAACTAGAACCTGGTTGTATGAAAAAAATACTATTTTCTTGTGTTTTGTTGACCATAGTTTTAATCCCGCGTTTCTCGGTGCATTTTCCTTTCTTTTTCTGATGTCATTGATAGGTAGAGGACATGAACTCGGTAATGGCAGAAATGGTGAATGTCACTGCAAAAGAAAAGGTTTTGGTTGAACAGTGTCAAGGATTATTATCAAAAGTAGCAGCAATGCAGGTTTGAATGCTCTCTTGGCTTTCTGCTTTTGCATTTTCTTCCTGCTCAGCCTTTATAAGCAAAAGCATGCCCTCTTGCTAGGTTACGGACTGCAGCATGAAGACGCACATAATACAACTAAGCCGGATATAAACCAACCTGACTTCACAACTGTAGAAACTGATCTCCTCTGAGTTTACACAACAACTCACACCACTTCACAACATGAATGATTTCTGACAACGTTTTACATTCCCACGGCCTTCCCTCGGAATCCCAAAACCGCCTTTGTCGTTTTCAACCGGATGAAGGTAAGGTTCTTGGGAGTATCTGTTCGCTGCACTCTGGATTCAACGTTTTTTAAGTTATAAGTTCCTGCATTGGAGATTACAGAAGAGAAAGGTGAAAGAATAGAATGTGGTGTTTAGTTTTACCTATGAAGTTAGCTTAATTGTATACAGAAAAAGCTTCTAAATAGATCTTTTCCTTATGAAGAAAAAAAATGTACATAAAAAATGAAGATATCAATCTCTCTAATTTAAAGTTTGGATTTCTTGCTGTTTTCTCATTCCCAATATGTCGTTCCTTCTTACTGTGTGTAGACTGCTTGTCGTTTTTATTCGCCGCATCAATGCGTCTTTAGTACGTGTTTGTGTCATTGTGTGCTAAAAGAACAAGACAAATGACGTCAGTCTTTTCATTTGTTTTAACTTTTAAGTACAGAACCCAACAGAGACAACCAAGACTTGGTGACCAAGGATCGATCGGTAATTTTTTATTGTGTTCTATATATATAAAAAATAAGAAACAAAAAAAGTGCCTTTGTTTGGATAAGATTATAATTGGCAACACGTCAAGAAGAACTTCACAGGTTTATATGCAAAACGACACGACTGGAATGAATTCAATTTGATAATATTGTTTTAGTAATTTCATTATTTTTAATCTAATAAAAGTCTAAAACACACACAAACTTCGAAACCTTTTCATACTTGTCATTCACGTAAAATCTTAACTCCGAACTCTCTTATGTTCCTGTAGTGTTCTTTTGGTACAAGACATCTCAGCACCGCCAAACCAAAATAGCAGTCACTTTTATACACTTAAACTAGGATATGGTATTTGGTGAAAACTTAACCAAAAATATATGTTGGAGAAGTAGTGGTGTATGTGGTTCTTTTAATTACATTAGCGACGCGTATTAATAATGACCTATACTTAATAACGTGTTTGGTTCTGATTTTAGTACGATTTAGGTAGAACCGTACTCGTATATGAGCCAATACAAGTTTTCTTGTTTCGTCTTCTTTCTCTCTTTTAAATATTTCATCAAAGCAAAACAGAAAAACGAATATTTGTTTGGTACACTTAATCAATTAATTAGAGTGTGTTAACTTGAAAAATTCAGTTAACTTCCTAATATCAAATTAACCAAACGCTATAATATTAAAATTCCCACTTCCGGTAGAAGTTAGGCTCTAATGAATGTTTTTAAGTGGCCAAGGAAACTTTATATATAGCTTTAAGCACATACCTAAGAACAAATCCGTGGTCACATCCGTATTTATTGATTTCGCTTATAAAAAATCAATTTTTCAAAACACAAATTAAATAATGATGCATGCATTGCTGCTAACAAGCATGTGCAATTAAATTTATAGATGTTTTTAATACGAAATAAATAAAACAAACTGTAGGGGATACACTATAGTTTTAGTGGCCGGCCAATAACCATATCGGAAGGTATGACAAAAGAATTTATAAAAATGGTTATTTTATATAAAAAGACCAAACTCTAAAAATAAATGTAATACATGTGCCAAATAACTAATCAAGGCAACGAATCACCCCACATGGAACGATTCTCGTATTTTCCCAAAACTATTTCTGCTCTGTGTTCACACATAGAATGCCACGTGTCCAATATATTTATATACAGTGGACTCATTAAAGAAGAGATTTAGTTACCAAAATGAAATAAAAATAAAAAAATTTCTGACTTTTGTAATCAAATCAATCATCAAATGTTTTTGTATCAATCCCCTAAAACAAATTTACGAATATTCAAATCCAAATCAGAAATTGTAAACTAAAAAAAAAAAAGAAACTATGGGTGTTTTTTTGTTTTGTTTTATAAACGAATTACAAGAATATTAGATTCTTAAAGATAAATCAGCTTCTTTCTTGATGACTTGGTCGTGATCGGTCAACAAAAGCGGTTTTTTACCGGTCAACGGACTCAAGATCTCATCGTCGGCGATTGGGTTGTGATGAAGGCTGAGCTCTGGTAACGCCGGTAGGTTAAGATCGATGAACCCGCGGTGGCTTCTTTCTTCCGATACCGTGCTTGACACGCTTCCGCTGTGGCTGATTGATTTGCTTCCTCCTCCACCGCCGCTTCCGAGGTTGCCTTCGTAGTGACAGCGTTTGTGACCGCCGAGAGCTTGACCCGTCGGGAACACTTTATGACAGATTGAACACTCGTGGATCTTGCCCGATGCGGAAATCGGATGTTTTTCTCCGGCGACGAGGGTCGGAGCTGCCGTTGAGTCATCGGCGTTAGCGGTGATCACGGTTGGTGGTTTGATCCGGTGGCTAGCTTTGTGTCCGCCTAAAGCCTGGTAGGAAGGGAACGCTTTTCCACAAACGCTACACTTGTACGAAAGGCTCTTAGATTCTGGCGGCGGCGTTTGCGGCTGGGGCTGTTGGAATCGCGTTTGAGACGGTTGGTCTTTGGCGAGCATGAGGAGACAGAGAGCGAGGTACTCTTCCTCGGTGAGATCAGATTTGGGACGAGATCGAGGCGGAGAAGAGGAAGAAGAAGAAGGGCTGTGAGAACGCTGACGTTTAGAGCGTTTGCGTTTAAGCCACGGCTCCATGAAAACGGCGTCGTTCATCAAATCCTCTTTGGTATCGATCCTGGTGAAGGAAGATGGTGAGTTCATCGCTTCGAGAGCCATAGAAAACCAACTGTGTTCTTTGTTCGTTTCTTTTAGATCAGAGAAATTGAGAGGAAAGCTCAGAGGCTTTTATCGCGAATATGGTGTGTGTGAGAGAGAGAGAGAAATGGGAGAGGAGGAGAGTGAAGTGCTTAAGAAATGTGTTTGGACTTGTTGTTTTTATATATGGAAACCACGTGGCAGATTTGGGTTCAAGTCGGTCAAATTTTTATCTTCTTATTGTCAAATATACTCCTTAAGAGATAACCTAATTATACACTTTGGTAAAACATGGAAGGATATTTTCACAATATTATATCATATTATATCAACAAATGTTTATAACTGCTATTATTTTATGACAACATAATTAAGCTCTTTCACCATGTGTCAGATAAGTAAAGGATATGCTACAAAAATAATAGTATCTTATCATATCTTTTTAATACTTTTTTCTAAAAAATAATTAATTTTGTTAACTAATTTTAACACTTTCATATTAAGTTGTTATTGTTTTATTAAAGAAGTAAATAATCCAAACCAGAAAAGTAAACCAAATTTGACCAAAAATGAGAACAAAGGGAAACTTACCGTAAAATACCGGGTTGATTAGTTTTGTTTGTCACGGCTGACCTAAGAAGTTCTAGTCATCACGAGTGAGAGACCGGTTCAAAGTCAATAACCAGAAAAGTAACAATTTGGTAAACCCACAAATACTACATTTTTTTTTGTTAAGCTAATTATAAATTAAATTAAAAAAATTAATAATAGAAAAAAGAAGCATACCTTTCCCGTGGAGCTGACTTATGTGTTGGCTACGCGCCACGAGTCGTGTGGGGCACGCCTTAAACCAAACGCGTACACGCCTAATTACGTTTTTTTTATAAAACTTTTATTTTCTAGTTCTAATCTTCTCAATATTTACATAAATTTTATCATTTAATCTATCATCCATTAGCATGATCTCTAGTTATTTAATAATTAATTAATTAATAGTAATTCATCCCATGCTAATCATTCCATTAATTTCTCAAAATTTGATAGCAATAACTCTAAAATATTCTGAAACTACAAATCGGAATTTTGTTTTGTTTAAAAAGAAAAAAAAAAGAATAAGAAGAGGAATGTAGTAGAGAGAGAGAGAGAGAGAGGGCTAAGTTGAGTGGAGTTGAGTGTAGGTGAGGAAAAAGATAGGGTGTGGCGTGGCGTACCGTATTAGTAACTAAAACGGGGCGTGTTTATAGGACACGTGGTGGTTTCCGTTACCACGGAGGGCACTTTTGTTGTTCTACCCAACAAGCAAAAACTCTTTTAAACTAAAAACAGTGGACGTGATTTATCCAAACGCGTTGGCGGATACGTCACGTGGCATTTACACACGTGTCACTTCATTTGCGCAGACAACATTTTTTGGGACTATGAGGAGATACAGTTTCAGACGCTTTTCTTTCTTTCTCACATTCCAGATTCTCTCTTCTCCTTCTTCTTCTTCTTCTTCTTCTTCTTTTGGGCTTGCAAGATTCTGTATAATAATATGGGCCCTGTTTATAGCCTATTAAGATTTAACTCATTATCAGACGTGTACAGGCCCAATTCAAATTTGTACTTTGTTAATGTTGAACAGATGCTTCCCCGAAAAAGAATAAAAAGAAATAGATCTAATCGACCCTCTCGTCACTTTGCAAGTGAAAAAATCATTTGAATTCAAAATTGAAAAAACCACACTTCTTTCAAATCTCTTCTCTCTCTCTAGAAAGCCCTAGAATTTTTGTGATCGTCAACGGGAACTATGACTTCGACTCCGTCCGCCGGTCGTGAGCTCTCGAGTCCGCCGTCCGACGGCATTTCCAATCTCCGATTCTCCAATAACAGTGATCATCTCCTCGTTTCTTCGTGGGATAAGGTTAGTGAAACCCCATTTACTCATTTGACTGAACTCCTCTTTCCTTGATCTCAAGTTATTTCCTCTTGTTCTGTGTTTGTTTGAATCCAAGCATGTGAGATTGTATGATGTGAGCACTAATTCCTTGAGAGGCGAGTTTTTACACGGCGGAGCAGTACTCGATTGCTGCTTTCACGATGATTTCTCCGGCTTCAGTGTCGGCGCCGATAACAAAGTCAGAAGGTATTGTCTTCCCTTCTCTTTTCTTCTCTCTGCCAATTTATCATTGTTCGTTTGAAATGAGGATTTTTTTGGTGATGTAGAACAAAACAGTTGATTTTATTCCGATTACCCCTTTTGATGCGCGATTCTTTTGTGAGTTTGGTCCTGAATTTTTAGTTTTCAAGTACTGCGTATTAAGTTTGCCTGCTAATCTCATTATTTTTAAGGTGGTTATTTGGCATAAGAAATTAGCAATGTTTCCACTTTGGCTGCCTAAGAGTTTGTTGATTCTTTGGCATCTTTGCTCACGAGTTGTTGATTTTTCTTTATATTGATAAGTGATGGCTATGCGGTTTCAAACTGAAATTTTCTACTTTTAGAATATGCTCATGATAAGTGGTTTTTTTTTCTGGTTATACTGCAGGATTGTTTTTAATGTCGGCAAAGAGGACATTTTGGGGATGCACGACAAAGCAGTGCGATGTGTTGAGTATTCTTATGCTGCAGGTAGGTAGAGTGGTAATCATATTTTTGAATGCATGCTTGTTGAACATTAACACTGACAATTTCTGGTGCTTTGAAAGTTTTAATGTCAGCACAACTCGCAGCTAAGCAAATTCTGTTAACATAATCCGGTATTACATAATGTAAAACGGCTTATTTAATACCTTAGTTTTCATGGACCATGAACTTTGTTTCTAATCTTATCTTCAGCATTTTGGTTATTTCTTAATGTCCTAAAGTAATGCTGACACATTATGTTTTATGTGCTGTTACAGGGCAAGTGATCACCGGATCTTGGGATAAAACAGTTAAATGTTGGGATCCAAGAGGCGCAAGTGGGCCTGAACGCACCCAGGTGGGAACATATCTGCAACCAGAGCGTGTTTACTCTATGTCACTTGTTGGAAATCGTTTGGTAGTGGCAACAGCAGGAAGACATGTAAACATATATGATCTCAGAAATATGTCTCAGCCTGAGCAAAGAAGGGAGTCTTCACTGAAGTACCAGACAAGATGTGTGCGTTGTTATCCTAATGGAACAGGTAAGATGGCTGAAATATTGTTTCTGTGGTTGATTGCAGTATCCGGGTTTGCTATTCTTCCACTTCCAAAGTGTTCCTTACTCTCAGTTCCTCTTATTCCACATTATTGAACTGAATTTCTGAAATTTAAAATTTACAGGATATGCTCTTAGCTCTGTTGAAGGAAGGGTTGCAATGGAGTTTTTTGATCTATCAGAGGCTGCTCAAGCTAAAAAGTATTTTCCTTGTGTTTTTCTTCTTTTTTCTTTTCCACAACTTCGACTTACAGATATCTTTGAACTTGTTCTCAGATATGCTTTCAAATGTCATCGCAAATCAGAGGCTGGGAGGGACATTGTTTACCCTGTAAATTCCATAGCCTTCCATCCAATGTGAGTTCTTATCTTAGATGGAGTCCAACTGCTTCATAGATTTCTAGATTTACTACTCCTTACAGAACACTAGAAGTTGAAATAATAGTTCAACTAAATAAGGACTTTGAAATTTAGTTCATAGCTGCTTAAATGCTCATATGCTATGTGTGTAAACAGTTTCTGTAACCAATTTCTATTTCAGTCTAATATTAATTAGAAGATATGATAACTTATACTTTTTCTGAGAACTAATGGGAAAAGTTATAATGCCGAGAAATCTCTCCTGTATTGCTACTTTCTGTGTAATCATCTGCGATTTTTAATTGCAGTTATGGCACCTTTGCAACTGGAGGTTGTGATGGTTTCGTTAACATTTGGGATGGTAACAACAAGAAGAGGCTATATCAGGTTAGTAATGGGCAAGATCATTATTTTCTGAGTGTTAAGTGTGGCACAAAATTTATCTGCTCCTTGTTCCCTTTGTAGTACTCAAAGTATCCAACAAGTATCTCGGCACTGTCATTCAGTCGAGATGGTCAGCTACTGGCTGTTGCTTCAAGTTACACGTTTGAAGAGGGAGAGAAATCGTAAGTAGCTTGTTCCCTTTCTAATTCTTTTACATTTTTAGAATACTGTGCCTTTGAAATCTCTGATAATTCGAACTTTGGTTTGGTTGGTTGCTTACTACAGATAATAACTTAGCATAGAAGTATATTGCTACATTAGAGAATCTCAACCTAAGCTCTGATCTATATGACCCTGTGCCTCACTTTGTATTTGTTTTCGAGTTAGAATTCTCTTTGATTGGGTCTCTGTGTGTGAGGGTTTGCAGGCACGAACCGGAGGCCATCTTTGTAAGAAGCGTGAACGAAATCGAAGTGAAACCAAAACCCAAAGTATATCCGAATCCTGCTGCGTAAAAAGGGAGAAATGCCAAGTTATTTGCTGTGTTTTTCGTTTTCTTCTTTCTTGTATTTTGCTAGGAGTGTGCCAATGATTAAATCAACTGATCAACGTATGTTTGAGCTTTTAATTAACTAGTGAATCACCCACATTCACCGTATATGTTTTAAAGTCTTGGTAGTCAATGTATCTTTGCAAACATATTTTATAAATAGACAAAGCTTGCAATGCTTATATTAAGTTTCTACAAAGTTTAGAAGACAGAAAGAGATCATTCTACAGATTCTTCGTTGAGTTCAAAGTCTATTTCTTGTAGCAGCAACCTAACGTCCTTTGCCTCCAACTCTTCCTCGACGCTGAAGAATCTGCGGTGAACTTCCTTGAGCACCTTCAAAACATTCGCCAACCCACCGTCACTTTCACTCTCGTCTGTCTTCTCCTCTGAGTAAGGCTTTGACTCTTGGCCTTTGAGTCTGAAATAGTTGTACTTGCTAATATCCACTAGGTTACTTTTGTGGTCAGGCCAAATATTAGACGTATCGTCCACAATCAGCACCCCACGCTCCTCAGCCAAAACCAAATCAAGCGTCTTTGTATAATGATTCTCGTCTTTTGTTATTACTCTATCCCCAAAATAGAGTTTCTTCGGATCAATCAGCTCCAAGGTATGCTTAGCATATACGCGACTACCCTTTGTGTTAATATACATCGTGTACATCTCGTTGGCTTCTTTCAAGAAGTCGTGTACAAAAGGTCGTAGCTTTGTCAAAAATTCCATTGGATCTCCACTGGCTTTGATTTTCCATAGATCTTCTCTCGTTGTTGAACCTGCTTCTTCGATTAGATACTTCTCTGCTTCGGAGAGACGTGGAACCTCTTTAGTGTGGAGAAGCGTGTGGTCCAAGTCAAGTACAAGGTGAAGCTTCTTCTCGTTGAGACAAGTGAATTTCGTTGTAAAGCACTTGGTTAACACCACAGCTTCGTGGCTTAGCTGTAAACCGTCGAAAATATAATCGAATGCTCGGCCATGGCTTTTGTCCACTGTTGATTTGCAGGTTATGCAGCTTCCATGAAGAACGTACCAGTGAGCACAGCTACTAGAAGAAGAGGATAACGATAACGATGACTCGTTGATCTTTGGATCGATCTTTTGCCTTTTAGCTTGTGGTCCCGAAGAAAACTTTTCAAAAACGGACATGATTTTCTCTGATGATAGTTGAATAACCTAGCTTGATCAGAAAGCTAGACAGAGGAGAGAAAAAGAGAGTTGAATCTGAAATTCAACAGAGTCGTTGTAGTTTATAAGAGATATAGACGTCGCTATATTATAAGAATATTGAGATCCTGAATTTGATAGGATTTTTTTTAATATAATTATCTTCTGCTAATTGATTTTAATATATATCCTTTTGTTCTATGTGTTTTCTGCTTATTGGGTACTTCACTTCTCCAAAACATATTGTGAGACTTTTAGTAGACGATATTGGAAAGAAATATTTCTTTGTTATACTAAAACAAATAGATATATTATACTAAAACAAATAATAAATATATCTATTGAAATAACTATTTCTTTATACAAAAGTAAAATTTTATGTATTATCCTATTAAATCAAGATTTAGTTTTCAAAATTACTACACGTGGTCTAAATTTGTTAGTATATATAAAAATTGTTCACAACCCTATCAAATAAAATATATATGCATGTAAGAATTAAATATGTATATATATAAGTAAAAATATATATTTTGTGACAAAAAAGGAGAGTAAATAATATTTATATCTTAATACATTCACGAAAACAATAAAATTTCACTATATCACAAATAAAAATCTTAAGGTATTACACTATTAACTTGGTTAATAATATTTTATTATAATAAAAAAAATTTCCTACAAGAAAAAGGAAATTAAAAAAATTATTAACCTTATTATAACAGTCGAACATTCTCAAATAGAGCTTCACATGTAGCAAAACAGTCAGTTTGAGGACTCAACTAATACTAAAAGTAGTGAGAGGTGTAGTTAGAAGTTGATAAGCAATTTATTTGAATAACACCTTAAATTTTAAACAAATTCAAGCACTTCACTATGTGTCATATGCTTTTTTTTTTTTTTTTTTTGGTCAACAACTATGTGTCATATGCACAATTAGTAAAATCATATGCAAAAATTTTGGTGCAGAATATTAAGTCATTTCAATCAATATTGTGAGAACATGTTTTCTGAAAATTAATGCAATGTGTCATCAAGTGATTTCAATTTTTAAGAATTAAACAAAAATCCAAAACACTTTAAAAAGTAGTAATTGCTTGACCTGGTGTTGGTCTTAACCTGAGACAATCTTTAGAGAAAGTGAGAAAACATATGTAGAAAACAAAAATCCTAGTTTCACGACCAAAAAAAAAAAACCCTACATGGAAATTGTCTTTTTAGAACAACTGGTGTTGGTGAGACATGAAATTGGTACTACGTTGATGACTTAAAAAACAATTTATCACAACATATATGTTTCAATAGAATCCTAAAACTCTTGTTCCTCACACTACCACAAGCCTCTGGAATCATCATCATCATCACCACTTCTTTTTTTTTTTTTTTCATTCATCTCTGTTATCGGACCAATGACTCACTTGCTTGTTTTTATCTGAAAATCGTTTTCCTGCTCACTGCTCATCTCTTTAAACTATTCCATTATACTGCAGGTCTCATCACTAAATACTTCACAGTTCTCAATACAGCTCAAATACTAACTTCTTCCTTCTTTCTTAAGCCAGTTTCTGACTTCGGTCGATCATGAAATCTCAGACCAGAGGTTGTGACAGTTTCTTTGACAATTTGGGATGGTAACAACAAGAAGAGGCCATATCAGGTTAGTAATATGTGCAAGATCTTTTGGTTATCTTGTTCTATCAATATCAGAGTAACAAAATTTACTGGCACTTCTTGTACCTTTTGTAGTACTCAAAGTACCCAACAAATATCTCACCGGTGTCTATGAGTCGATCAACAAGTTAAACGTTTGATGAGGGGGAGAAATCGTAACTAACTTGTTCCCTTTCTAAACTATTCAACGCTTAAGCAGAACACGTTCTGTTGCTGTCACAAAACCGCATAGTTAAAGGATATTAATCATGTAATATGCGGAACCTGAGTTAGTGTATTTTACAAGCACGAAGCAGAGGCCATTATCGTAAGGAACGTTAAGGAAATCGAAGTAAAACACAAACCCCAAAACATATTCGAATCCTGTGGCATATAAAGGAAATAGTAACACAAGTTTTGTAGTTTACACGAATTAGAGCCAAAGATTGAATCAAATCAGTGTACAAACTTAAAACAAGTTTCTACAAACATAAAAAAGATCATTCTACAGATACTTCGTCAATACGATCAAATTCTATATCTTGAAGCAGCAGCCTAACGTCCATAGTCTCCAACTCTTCCTCGACCCTAAAAATCGATAGTGAACTTCCTTGAGTGATCTTAAAGCATCGGCCAATCCACCGTTGCTTTCACTCTCGTCAGTCATCTCCTCAGAGTGAGGCTTTGACTCTTGACCTTCGAATCTGAAATACTTGTACCTGCTAATCTCCACTAGGTTACGCTTGTGGTTGGGCCAAACTCTGCGCGTATCATCCACAACCAACACTCCACGCTCATCAGCCAGAACCAAATCAAGCGTCTTCGAATCAGGACTCTCGTCTCTTGTTATCACTCTATGCCCAAAATATAGTTTCGTCGGATCAATCAGCTCCAAAATGGCTTTAGCATAATGCCGAGTACCCTTTGTGTAAACATGCATTGTGAACATCTCGTTGGCTTCTTTCAAGAAGTCGCGAGCAAAAGGCCGTAGCTTTGTCAAGTAGTCAAGAATGGTACTTACGTACATGTGATCCCCTCTGACTTTGATATTCCATAGATCTTCCCTTGTTGTCGAACCCGCTTCTTCGATGAGATACTTCTCAGCTTCGGAGAGATATCCAAGCTTAACGGAGTGGATAAGCGTATGGTCCAAGTCGAGGACAAGGTGAAGCTTCTTCATGTTACAAGAGAATCTCGTTGTGAGACGCTTTGTTAACGCTAAAGCCTCTTGACTTAGCTGTAAGCCTTCGAAATAATAATCGGATGCTCGGGCAAGACCCCCTCTGTCCACCCTTGATTTGCAGACCGTGCAGACTCCATAAAGAATGAACCAGTGACCACAGCTATCAGGAGAAAACAATTCAGACCACGGAGGTTGCATGATGATCTCCTGTTCGTTTCTCTTCTGCCTTTTGGATTCTGGCTCTGGCTCTTGCTCCGGAGATAGCTTTTTATCTAGAGACATGATTGATTACTCTAATCTATGGAATCTCAACGTTTAAGTTGAGATTCCACAGTGATAAGATATTAGCAAATTCAACCCCAAAACAAAAACAACAAAAAACCCTAATTTTATGAGAGTGAAACAAACTCGAGATGTCGAGAGAAGTGACAATAAATCCTCAATCTACCAAACTTTGTGCTAAATATTTGTTTTAGTATGGGCTTATCAAGTAAATAGCCCATTTGTGGAGCAACAGATTAGCAAATTCCATAGTGGCATTTTTGTAAGAAGCATGTTAAATAAATAAATAAAAAGTTTTTTTATATATATATAAAACGTTAATTGATAATATATGAAAAAAATCACTGAAAGTGTTAAGGTATCATCCTAAAATTAATGAAGAAAACAGATGTTACACAAGCATGACGTAAATTTTCCGTATGAAAAAAATATTTCTTCTACTAAACCCAATGTAAAAAGACTTAAAGGAAAGACAGATTTATGAACTTATTAAAATATTGTAAATGAAATAGCTTTATTGTGCAAAGAAATTAAAAGGGGAAAGATTAATTGAAGAACACTAAGCTTATTTAGTTTTTGAAATTGATATGATTGATATATCATAAATGGTAACTCTCTGGATTGAGCTCATTGTTGAATGAAAGGTGTTACAGGCACGAACTAGATCTAGATGCCATCTATGTAAGAAACATTAACGAAAACGAAGTGAAACCCAAAGCATATCTGAATAGACTCAAGTGATTTCCAACGTTTTATACGTTCATTCACTTCAACGTATGTTTGAGCCTTTAGTAAACTGAATATGGAATCTGTTTAAAAGCATATGTAGTCAAAATTCATATATATGTTACCGATGAAACGAGATGACAAAACATGCAATGCATAAAATGAAATTTCTACATACTGATACGGTCGAAACCAAGATAGATCATTTTTGACAGTCTTCGTAGGCGACCGAAGTCTACATTTTTCAGCAGCAACCTAACGTCCTGTGACTCCAACTCTTCCTCGACCTTGAAGAATCTACGGTGAACTTCCTTGAGTAGTTTCAAAACATTGGCCAGTCCACCGTTGTTTTCACTCTCGTCTGTTTTCTCCTCCCAGTGATGCTTTAACAATCGGCTTTCGAATCTGAAATACTTGTACCTTCCAATCAACACTAGGTTACTCTTGTGATTGGGCCAAGCTTTACGAGTATCATCCACAATCACCACTCCACGCTCATCAGCCAAAACCAAATCAAGTGTCTTCGTATGAGGACTCTCGTTTCTTGTTATCACTCTATGCCCAAAATAGAGTTTCTTCGGATCAATCAGCTTCAAAATGGCTTTAGCGTATCTGCGAGTACCCTTTGTGTAAACATACATTGTGAACAGCTCGTTGGCTTCTTTCAAGAAGTCTCCAATAAAAGGCCGTAGCTTCAACAAGTAGTCAATGTTTACGGGTATGGGATCTCCCCTGACTTTCATCTTCCATAGATCTTCCCTTGTAGTCGAACCCGCTTCTTCGATGAGATACTTCTCTGCTTCGGAGAGACATCGAACCCTAACGGAGTGGATAAGCGTGTGGTCCAAGTCAAGAACAAGGTGAAGCTTCTTCATGTTGAGACAAGAGAAGTTGGTTGTGAGACGCTTGGTTAACGCTAAAGCCTCTTGGCTTAGCTGTAAACCGTCGCAATGATAGTCGAGTGCTCGGCCTTGGCTATTTTTGTCCACCTTTGATTTGCAGACGGTGCAGACTCCGTAACGAATGAACCAGTGACCACAGTTATCAGGAGGCAACAATGTAAACGAGGGTTCTTTCTTCTGCTTTTTGGATTCTGGTTCCGATGAAAGATCTTTATCTACCGACATGGTTTTACCTGACCTATGAAATGAATCCTTTTGCCAATCCCAGTGATCAAGGATCTTGGATCTAATTTAACCCTAAAAAAACCCTAATTAAATGAGAAACCTGGTCAGAGGAGAGACCGAGATAGTAGTTCGTTTAACAGAAACTGAGATCTCACCTTTTTTTCGATATCACTCGAGATCTGACTTTTCACGTATTTTACTAAGGTTGTTGTATCTGTATTTATTGCTAAATCTTCGTTTTATTGGTTTATCTACTTGATAGTCCATTTGTGGCAAATCTGTAAATACACTGCCATACAAAATTTATACAAGTGTACGTTGGTTGATCAGTATTATAATTAGTTACTAAAGACGTTCCGTAAATTACTAAAAGTCTAAACCAACAGAAAAAAAATAATAATCAGAACAAATGTTGGTTATGTTGATGAGACATGATATTGGTATTACGTTGATGATTTAACAAAGAAGTTGTCTCAATATGTTTCAAAAGAATCCTATAAATCTTGTTTCTTACTCTACCACAAGCCTCTGTTTCAGACTCTGTCATCATCATTATCATACCTTCATCTCCCTCCTCTTCTTCTTCTTTGTCTTCTTTAACAATGGCGTCTAACCAATCACTCAATCGTTTTATATGATACATTGTTTCCCCTACTTGTTGACTACTCATCTCTCTCCATTTTGTTCCATTGCTGATCTCATCTAAATATTTCTCGACACGGCTTAGATACCAACTTCTTCCTTCTTCCTTAAGCCAGTTTCTGAGTTCGCTCGATGCTCTGCCTAACCTCTCCTTTCTATGTCCCAATCCCGAGTCACTTTCGTTTGTGTTACCTTCACGGTTATCAATTTCTTGAGCAATTAGGGTATGACCCTTTCTCCCGGGGCTCTGTGTAGGCTTACTTGCTGATAAAGAAACCAGTTTGAGATCGGTAGCCAATGCTGATTTGATCCACTGAGTCGCCTTTTCGCGTCTCTCATCCCCTGTTTTGACTATTTTTGAGTTGCAACGCTCTGTTTTTTCAGTAGATAGTGATTGAACAATGACCCTGCTCTTGCTTAACTCATCTTGGAAACTCAAGAATTCTCCGATTGGTAGCTGTTGGTTTTGATGATGTTGGTTTCTCCTGTCAGAAAGCTCCGAGTATGACCTTTATACGAAACATTTCAGTTAGATATTGCTTGAGCAAGAAGATACAACTAGTTTGTGTTGTTTCAGTTTAAAGTTATACGTACCTTAGACATTTGAGCAATCTTTCAGCAGCTGAAGCCTCTAACAATGCTTGGGATGCAGCTCGAATAGCCGTATCTCTCTGTCTCAGAATGTCCTGCCAAATTCCCAAATGAGTATTACCTTTCAGACAGATAAAAACACTTTTTTTTTTTATGATTGATCAAAAGCTAGCAGTGTTACCTTTCCGAGATTTACAACTTTTGGTGGAAGAGAATTCCAGAGAATCTCTGTCTCTGTCCAGCTTCTTTGTCTCGATATCGTATCCGAAGATTCAACGGTATTGCTTTTTGGGGGAAGAAGGTTCTTAGATCTATTAATTCCACTTCCATAGCTTAAGCTTTTAGCCCATCTTGGAGATGGTGAGACTACACCATCTCTTCTTCTTGTTCTACTACTTGACTTCTCCTCTATCCCTCCATAACTTCGGGCAGAAGGAGAAGGTGAAGCCTGAGAATTATTGAAAACATAAAATGTCAGACATTGTCTCCGGAGATGTTCTTGCTAAAAGTCATTTCTTAGTAAAACTTACAGCAGAAGAACTTCTTGTTCTTGAAACATGTTTAGTTTCATGATCATGAGTCTTAATCATGGATGGATTTAATGAACCTCTTCTCTTTCTATTATCACCCAAACCTATCCAGCTTCTTCTCCTGGCTACAGAAGATAAAGACGAAGAGCAACTCGAAACCATTGACTCTGTATCATCCTTTTCTTCCATAACACTCGAAAGGCTTTTCGATAACCCCAAATCCGTAAAATTTAACTCAGAGACGCTTGAGTTGCTCCATCTCGTTCTTCTTGGCCTCTTCACTTGGTGATCATAGGTTTGCTCCATATCCGATATACCGACGCAGAACTTTTCTATCCGTTCTTTAGGGATCAGATCAATTGGATCACCGGTGCAAGCCCTTCTACCTGGAGTTGGTCTAATGCCTTTGATCATAGGAACTGGATAAGCGAACTCAAGCTTCTCGACGAATATCAACTGACCGATTTGTAACTTGTCATAAAGAACAAGATCGTTCTCTTCTCGCGGCAATGAGACATACATCGAATGTGTTAAATCTGATATTCTCAAGAAGAAACCTTTGTTTGGCCATAACCCTCCAGCTGCTAAAACAGGGAGTATGCTTCTTATCTGCAGCAAAGCCGGTCGGTGATCGATGTCTTTACGCACTTTCCCGACTCCCATTTCTTCTAGAAGCTTGAAAAGAACACCTGATCTTAAATCAGCCATTTCCAGAAGCATTGTCAGGAAAAACACAAAGAGACAAGAACAGAGAAGGCTACGTTTCTCAATATGTTGCATACATACAAGAACGAAATTGGTGGGATCTAATGTGTTTGTTTATGTGTTGATTCTTTTTAGAATGAAGTAAGAGTTTTTATTGGATATCCTTCATTGTTTTTTTTAATGATCAAAAAGCCCTAATGTGGATATTTCTTCCTTGACTGCCAATCAATCAATAGATCAATTTCTGTTCCTCTGTGTATTATTACATTGTTTTGACAGTTCTCTTTACTATTCTTGGTAAATTCTTGTTATATCAGTCAGATTAAGCAAAAACACAATTGATTATTGTATTTGATCAATATAGTAAATTACAAATAAAAACACAAATTAATTAATTTCATTGGTAGGTATCAAATTTATTACAAATTAAATAGTTTGAATATAAAATCAGAGTTATAAATTGTACTTTCTTACATAAAATCAAGCTCGAACCCTCCTGCAAGCTAAGTCTTTGTTGCTATATTTGGAAAAGAAGAATCTTTATCCACAATTTTTTGACCAAAACCTGATGATCTCTGATCAAACATATCCATTATAACAGGTGGGTTGTACTCCGATCTAGTTCGACGGTGAGAAGAACCCTGTGCTGAAGAAGAACCTTCTTGTCCCATCATTAATGGTCGATAGCTTCGGCTCGATCCAACAGACATCGATCGATACATCTGATGATCACGGTTATGGTCTTTCTTGATAGCATGAATCAGATATGGAATTAGCCCCTCCATTAATATTCTCTGTTTCTGTAATACAAAAAAACAATCTTATAGAAACCTACTATATATATCATGTGGCATAAGAAGTGAAAACAAATTTGTCTTTGTATTGAGTTGAATACTATTGGTTCAAATATTTGGATAAGAATTGACCCTGCTTGTGGTATTATACCAAATATTTATTTAGGTTTTGGTCATAATTGATGATAGCGTTACAGTATTGACTTTTGAAAATAACAACTTTAGTAGGCTTTTTGACAATAACAAGTTTAGTAGAATCTATGGGATCTGTTTTTTTTTTTATATCGAAACCGTTGAATCTCCCGCCAGTCTGACGTTGAGATGATGATAGATTTGTTGATCACTTTTGGAACCTATAACAAGCGTGTGGTGTCCTGTGACTAGTTTCCTTTTACCGTGAGTATCTACAAGGCTAAGTCCTTTGCAGACATCAAACTCAATGGTAACTTTCTCTGTCATGCTTGTTTCAACTTCTACTCTCTCAAACCCTACCAGTTGCTTCTGTGGCACGCCACCACCTACTAGAGACTTTGAACACTTTGGCGGTTTCCAGAACACGAGCACCACGTGGCTTCCAGACCGTAGCCCGTGGTTCTTGACTCCGACATCAATCCGGATCTTGAGATCGTGGCAGTTTACGGTGGAGATATCGACAGATGTTGTCTTGTTGAGGTTCAAGATTGGATTGGTTTTAATGTGTATGATCGATGGAGCTGAGAGAACGAAAGTGGAGAAAGAAGAGTAGCTAAGTCCGTATCCAAATTTGTAAATCGGTTTCCCTGTATAGAATCGGTAAGATCTTCCGGGGAAACCAGAGGTTGAGTTAGGTCTCATGTTCATGTCCGTCATTGCAACCTTATTTGCATACTCTTGTGGGTACCATGTCTCTGGTAGTCTCCCAGCTGATCACCAACAAACACAAAATAAGTAAGTAACTGTCTCTAGGGTTCAATTAAGGGTTAGGGTTTAAATAAGAGGCTTACAAGGATTGTAGTCACCAAAGATGACTTGAGCTATAGCGTCTCCTCCAGCTTCACCAGGATATCCGACCCATAATACCGCGCAAATCTTGCTCAGATTCTTGGCGAATGAGATATCAATAGGTCCAGCCGACATTATGACCAAAATAACTGTTTTCTTTGCAGCATTAGCCACATCTCTTACCAGCTTTTCTTGATAACCCGGAAGGGTTAGGTTAACCCTGCCTCTACCGTCTGATCCAATCCAACCACCAAAACAGTCACATCAGCCTCTGAAACCGCCTTGACCGCTGCTGAAATCAGTGTTTGGTCACCACATTTGACATCTTTACATCCAGGCTCATAAACAACCTTTTCCGGAACATACTTTTGCAGCCCTTGTAGAGGGCTTGTGTACTTACAAGGCAAACCCGCGTAATTACTAATCATTACCTTTGTAGCATTTGCGTTTGGACCTATAACGGCTAATTTTTTAACCTCGTTCTTTGATAACGGAAGATCTCCTCTGTTCTCAAGTAGTACAATCCCCTGCTTTGCGGCTTCCAGCGCAAGCATTTGATGGTCCTTGCTGCAAACATCAGACGGTCCAAGATGACCAAAGGGCAGCGATTTCGGATCTCCATCAAAGAATCCGAGCCTCATGAGAACAATGTAGTTGTAAATCAGCGCTTCATCAACCTCTGATCCGTTCAGCTTCTTAAGCTTCACTGCATTCTCTGTGTACTTACCTAGAAAATCTCCACAGTTCATATTCAAACCTGTTTCGGACAAAACAAATATTTTACTTCTCAAAGATAAAAATGACATATCTAATATATTGATTCTCTTGAGATGATCATCTAAATATGTTTGCCTGCTTTGAGAGCGATAGCAACTGCGTCTTCACGTGTCTTGGTGTAATGAATGTCGTCGAAATAGACCTGGATGGAATCACAATCCGAAACGATGTACCTGCGACCAAGAAAGATTGGAAGAAATCAATACGCCATATACATATAACTCGATCTTTATGTCAAACTGGTTCTTGTATAGGGCGCAAGAAAGTCGAAAACGATACTGACCCGTCAAGACGCCATTTGCCTCTGATAACTCCACGAAGAAGATTAGGATCTGCACAAGTTGGGATACCGTTAACTCTGTTGTAGGAACACATCACACTGCTCACATCTCCTTCCTCTACACAGCTCTTAAATGGCGGCTGATACGTGTCTTCCAAGTCTTGATTAGTTACCTTCCCACCAAAACAATCACATATCCGTAAACATTATTAAGATCAACTCTAAAGGTCTTGGGATTTATGTATTTATATATTACCTTGGCGTCAAAATGGAATCTATCGATGCCTTTCCAGTTATCAAGATCGTAAGCAGTGTAATGCTTGCAGCAGCTAGAGACCTTAAGTCGCCGTGATTTTCCGGCCTCATGAACGTCTTGTAAGCCCTTAACGTAATTCACAGCGTATTTTGAGACAACGAGAGGATCCTCCCCTGGCGTCTCTTGGCCACGACCCCATCTTGGATCTCTAAAGATGTTAACATTGGGACTCCAATAGGTTAGGCCAGCGAGTCCTACATTGTGCATTGCTCGAGCCTCTGTAGAAACCACTTCTCCCATTTTTAGCCACAACGATGTGTTAAAGCTCGCTGCCGTTAATATCGTCGCCGGGAAACTAGTCGCGCCAGGCACCGTCCCGTTGAAACGCACCTTAGAAACAACTTCAAACGTTAGCCTTTAATTACAAAAACAACTCATGTACTATATGTTCATGAAAAGAACTCATGTATACAGTTATGATTATGATGCTTTTACCCCTGGTCCAACATTGGAGACGCCGTGGAGAGCTTCCGACCACCACTCGTACGGAGGAACACCGAGCCTTGGGACTCCTGTGGCTTTGTTTACGAGTTGCTGGACTTTTTCGTTGAGGGAGAGACGTAAGACCAAATCTTTGGCACGTGCTTCATACGACAATGAGACGTTACAGAAACCGTACTTAGCCGTCGCAGGGGCATTTTTATCACATGCAAAGTTTTTCTGAGACTCGCACAGTGATGAAACTAGAGCTGCTAGTAGCAGAGAGAGATTCACAAATCTACTAACTCTCATCTTTCTATGTTGTTTTATCTTATGGAATGGAAATACAGAGTATGGAGTTAGTTTTATAGGCGGGAAAAGGAGTTAATTAGTTTTTACTATTATGATATTTACTTCACTAAAGTTGATTTACTGTTGGTTTTAAAGCATTTACTTCAACTTTAATGATGACATAACATCACTTGCTGGTGAATATTTTAAAAGAGAAGTTAAAATCTCCATGTGATGAAGTGTAGAAGGACCAAGGACCATCTCTGTTTGTCTTACTTGCATATAAGAGTGAGCCAAGTGTTTTCCACAAAGTAATGAGGACAAAATGTGAAGTTTAAGAAAAGAATTTTGAAGAGTGGCTTTAAAGATACTACAAACCATTCCAAATGTCTGTTTCATGTCTCTGGTCCTAAAGTTAGAGATGGAGATCTTCAATGTCTGTAAGTTCTACCATTCCGGGAGTCCTTTTGTTGTCTGGTTGGCTCACGACTAGCTGGCCGCAAGCACCACTAATATCCTGACCCATTTCTTTGCGAATTGTGGTTCGGATCTTGTACGTTTCCCTCAGGATTTTCTGGAAACTTGATACGCTTTGTACACTGCTTGTTTTGAATTGGCTTGTGGACCCAATTGGGTTAAATGGTATCAAATTTATAACCTGTTCGAGAAAAGAGCACAGAGTTCCCATCAAAAGTATCATCATATAATTGCAGAAGCCTTCAAGTGCAAAATCAAAGGTTTTACCACTTGAAATGTCTTTAGCAATTCCCCAAGTAGATGAGCGTGCTGCTCTTGATCATTCACTCCATCAAGCATTATGTACTCAATGAAGATCTTTTGTTGACTGTTATATCCAAGGAAAAAGTCGCACACTATGTTAAAATAATCTCTGATTTAACAGTAGGTATTGTGGTTCTAACATTTTGTAGCAAAGAACCAGTTAAGAGTACCTGTTCTTTTGGAAAGTTTGAAGTGAATCCATAAGCTTTTGTAAAGGAAAGGCTCTAGCTGCTGGCATGATCTGGCAGCGGATTTCTTGAACTGGTGCATGAAGAGATACTGCTAAACTTACACCTGGTAGATCATTGTGTAGCTTGCTAATTGCGTGAACAATTCCGACCTATGCAGATGTAGGAAAATTTATTAGATGACTACTATAAAAAAAAAAGTGTCAACCTACACAGCATTGCATGATTTAGATTTATCGACTAGAAGTCTAGAATATACAGTTAGAGCAGGGAGAAAAATAAAATCAGAATAGAATTTTCTTTTTATCCCCTGAAAACCAAAATTTAAAAGTAAGCATCTTAATCACAAAATCCAAAAGTTGTCTTAGAAATCGAAACTGCAAGATCTAATGGATCAGATCAAATCTTATAGTCTAACAACCTCGTCAAAGTTTATAGGAATTCTACCCAATTCAATTAAATTTCTCCGTTTTACAAATGTCACAAGGAGCTTTCTCAATACTTACAGTTGATATGGTAATTCTTTTTGGTGACAGCTGAAATGGCTGTTTTAACATGACGCGGACAGCTTCGACAACAGCATTGTAATTATTTAATGGCTCTCCCATTCCCTGATCATAAATATCAAACCAAGGCAACAACTGGTGAATAAACTTCATCAACTGAGAAGGTATAAGAAAATAACCTCAACAAATAACCGTAAGGCAAGGTACACATTGTGTATATAAAATGCATTAACAGAAGCAAAATACCATGAAAACAATGTTGCGTATATCAGCTATGCGGGAGGCGTGAACAAGCTGCTCCACAATTTCTCCAGACGTTAAATTGCTTTTAAATCCCATGCTACCAGTAGCACAGAATGTGCAACCCATCTTGCAACCAACCTATTGATAAATACTTCATATAAGATGTCCTTGTCACTTCCACAGCAATTCGATGAACCAAGATGACCCTACGTGACAGAAATCAATACCTGAGATGAAATGCATAATGTAGTTCTTATACCTCCAGGACGTGGTTTGCCTCCACACATCCCCAACCGAGTATCGTATCTCATTACCACAGCTTCCACAAGAGCTCCATTCTTGAATTTCAAACAAGAAGCAAGAATCGAATATGAGTTTATCAGATAACAGAGATATTTGACGCAGAGATTTTACTAGCTCTCAGAATCCATAAAACCAATTTGTTGTATACACAAAGTAAAACCTTTAAGCATCCAAATCTCCTATGTTATCTAAAGGAATAAAAAAGTGGGTGCTTTATGAATTTGTATACAACACAATCAGATCAAGCCCATAACATTGACAAGAAAAAACGAAGAAACAGAGAGATAGAGAGAGTAGAAGAGTACCTGGAGTTTGATGAGGAGTTTTGAGGTGGTGCCATCGGATGAATGGAATAGCGAGTGAAGAGACGAAGTAAGAGTCTTGAACTTGGAATGGAGGATGGAGTAAGCAGCAGAGGGCAATGAAGGAATCTCATCCCAAACGCAATCAGGATTCTGAATTACATACTTCCAGATGGGAATCGCGAAGTTAGGATTTATCCCCGCTGACTCAAATTCCGCTTTGATTTCCGAAGCGTCGAACACAGATTTGAACTTCATCGATTCTTCCTTGTAAATTCTTAGCTCGCCGTCGCCGATTTTAAAGCCCTAAACTTCAAGGAACTTCAAAGGCAAACCTCTCAGTCTTCGTCGTTGCAAAACAAAAAACAAAAAAATCAAAGAAGAAGCTAATTCCGGTTAAGATAAACCCGATTTTATTTTGTAGAGGAGAAATCTAAAACCGGTATAGCTTAACCAATTTGTTTTTTTTTTTTGGGGCTAAAGCTTAACCATTTTAATCCTTTTTTTTTGGCTGACGAGCCGGATTATATATAAATTGATTCGCAAATATTCACTTCAAAGATATCGTCAGCTGCTCGATCTCTGATCACAACAATTGTACGCCATGAGAGGAGCTAGACCCGAAGAATTCAATTTCAATACGAATCCATCAACGCCAAACACTGGACAACCTACACCTCCGTACCCCGCCGGTGTGGGTGGAGGCGGCGGACGGAAGAAAGGCGTAGGCGTGAGGTCGTGGTTGGTGCTTAACTCGTCAGGGAGCGCGGACCCTAAGGAAGAAGGGAAACACGCCATCATGCGACGAACGGGATTACCGGCGCGAGATCTTCGGATTCTCGATCCACTGTTGTCGTATCCGTCGACTGTTCTGGGCCGAGAGAGAGCGATTGTTATCAATCTGGAGCATATCAAGGCAATCATCACTGCGCAGGAAGTTTTGTTGCTTAATTCCAAGGATCCTTCGGTGTCACCCTTTATTGAGGAGTTGAAAAGGCGGATTGTGTGTCACCATCAGGCCACTAATCCTCAGGTAATTGGAGAAATTAGGGTTTTTTCACTATTCATTTGGAGCTTCGTGTGTTCTCCTTGTGTAATGTCATTTTTATTCGCTGATTTTGGTTTATGCCTTATGCATTGTTTGTGAAATGGAATTTGAGGTTGGTAGCTAAATCTGTATATGATGGACAATGGTGCCTGTATATGATACCTAATATCGTGTTGAGAAATGGTTGTTTCTGTGATTTGTGAAATGGTGATGCTGTGTGAAGATTATTATTTTCAAAGTTAGCTATTAATCATTCTCTGCTCTCTTTCTGTGTGTCGAGTATAGGAGGAACATAGCTCTGAGGGAGAAGCTGGGACGCCACAATCATCTGGGGATCAAGGGAGTGAAGCCAAGAAGGGTGCGAAGCAAAGTCTTGAGAATCAAGATGGATCAAAGGTTCTTCCGTTTGAGTTTGTTGCTCTGGAAGCCTGTCTTGAAGCTGCATCAAGCAGTTTGGAACATGAGGTGAATACTTTTTGTTAATGCTCCAAGACAAAGCCTTTTTTCTTCTCCTGTTTGGTGTTTGATTCATTCTTCTTATGTAGGCCTTAAGATTGGAGTTAGAGGCTCACCCAGCCCTGGACAAGCTTACTTCCAAGATCAGTACCCTCAATTTGGAGCGGGTTCGACAGATTAAAAGCAGGCTGGTTGCAATAACTGGACGTGTTCAGAAGGTGTTATGATTCAGACATTCCATTGCTCCTTTTTGATCTTATGATAAGGATTTATCATTTTATCCTCTTAGTTGTGAACCTAAGAGATCATCATATTTTAACCACATTTGCATATTCTTAAACCCTTCTTTCTCTTGTATATATGTGCATGTTCTAGGTTAGGGACGAGCTAGAACATCTGCTAGACGATGATGAGGATATGGCTGAGATGTATCTGACAGAGAAGTTAGCTCAGAAACTTGAGGATTCGTCAAATTCCTCTATGAATGAGAGTGATACCTTCGAGGTTGATCTTCCTCAAGGAGACGAGGATGACAGGCATGTACCTATTTTATGGACATACTATCTTGATTTGTTATGATATAAGTTTAACATCAGCCTTGTTACCACAACCTGCCAGGCTTCCTACCGAGTTTGCATCAGAGGCTAACAGAGATGAAAGCTATCTTCAAGCACATGATGCTCACGATCTTCTGATGAGTGCACATGGTGCACTTAGCAGAAATAGTCGTGGGACACATACAAGCTCAACCCGGAGTGCCATGACCAACAAATTAGATGTTGAAGAGCTTGAAATGCTTTTGGAAGCATATTTCGTGCAGATCGATGGTACACTGAACAAACTATCAACAGTAAGTAAATAGAGCAATTGCTTTTTGGTTCTTGTTTCAGACACATTAAGATAAATATCACACTCTTCTAGGTGATGATATTCATTTTAATCAAATCCATTGTGGTTGTGTTTGTTTTGGTGAAAAAGCTAAGGGAGTATGTGGATGACACAGAGGACTACATCAACATAATGCTAGATGACAAGCAGAATCATCTTCTGCAGATGGGTGTGATGCTAACGACTGCTACCTTGGTGTTGAGTGCCTTTATAGCAGTTGCTGGTGTATTTGGAATGAATATTTCGATAGAGTTGTTCAAGGATGATAAAAATGGTCCAGGAAGATTTCTTTGGACAGTGATTGGAGGTTCTCTGGGAAGTATATTCCTCTACGTTGGTGCCATCGGGTGGTGCAAGTACAAGCGCCTTCTTGAATGAGTCCGGCCAAGATATTTGGGAGAATGAAGTCTCTTGCCACAAATCTATTTAAAAACCAACGAAATTTATGTATATCCTTTCTTCTTGAGGATCTTACTCTCAAATCTTTTTTAGGTTTTAACCGTCTCCTTTGCTAGTTGCATACTTTCAATATAATAAACCAAACAAATTGCCATCTAAAGAAGTTGCATTGTTTTCTTCTTACCTGTTTTGGTATCTTTAGTTAATGCATATATAAAAATCCCAAACGAACCAAATTATGGGTTTATATGATGGCTGTGAACACAATTGAAACTTATGGGGGTTATTTCTGAAACATCAAGAAATTAGAGGTGGAAACTGTAATTTTTGAGGAAATTGACAATTCTGACGGAGTGGGAATTAGATAAAAATTGTTGCAGGGGCAGGGCAAGGCCGAGGGAAGAGAAGAGATTTATGTAAAAGCCCTAAAAATCTCGAGGGTGAGAAGTCGAGAAGAGGAACCATGTCGAGGCGAGAGAGCAGAGACTCAGACCCTAAACGATCTAGTTCTAGAATCGATCGCGAACCCAGGTCTGCCTGCTTCCCCTACTATTATTTACACTACTCAAACTTGTTCCTCTGGAGATTGCTACTCTATCTTCATCTCCCTCGTTAGTTTTTATCTATGACCAATTGAAGCTAGTAAAATTCCGTTATGAACAACTGGGGAGCTCGTGTCTTTTTGTATAGAAATCGAAATGCAAGCTGATACTGTGGAATTTATGCTTATCACTGTTGTTGGATTGATTTTGTTTTGTATCTTCCTATGATCTAATTTGGCCACATTCATTCTCGTAAAGTGGGGATTTTTGTAGAAGATGGTCAATAGTTGTCTAGAGCCTAAACATGAGCCTATACACACATAAATGCACACTTCTACCCTTCAACATAATAATTTATTTTGGTACTAGTTTTTTGAGGTGGTTCTCTAGCAAGCAAGCTCTTCAGAAATCACTCTTACTAGATCTTATCACACAGTTCCGCTACTAATCATATATATTTTGTCTATAGCCCCAAGAGATCAAGAAGAGATGGCAAACCTGAAGCTGAACGAGTTTTGAGCAAGAAAGATTTGGATGTTAGAGATGGTACTGCCACAGAGCAAAAACCACGTCATTCCTTGAGAGATGCTGCGCCATTGGAACCTGATGCTCATGGTTTGAAAAGAGACAGTGAAAATAAGCATTCCGAACATCATGAGACCAAGAAACAAGCTTCCCATTTGTCAGATGTATCTCGTCCTAGACCATATCATCAGGTTCCTAAAGCTTTGATTATTTTCCACGTTCTTTTTGTTACTATTCTGGTATTGCTTGTTCTGTGTGTGTCTATGTTTTTGCTCATGTGAGGTTTTGGAAGTTTTTGGTCTGACAGAATGTTTTTTCTTCTAAGCTTCATTGCCCATGAAAAGGCTAAAAGATTTTAATATTTTATCTTGCATTAGATCGGTTATACTTTTTGATGAGATAATAAATTGCTACATTGCAATCTAATGCATATTTGACCCTTTTATCTTGTGCTGATTTGATGGGATTATTGCACAGTTGAGTACCTTCCAATGCTGAGATATATGTAATCTTTGGCTTGCCTGTGCGTGTCTTATAACAGCATGATGATCATCGTAGTGACAGAAAGGATGACAGAAGAGCAACTTTTGGTAAGTCTCCCCAAATTTTCCCTTCTTCCTTTTCTTCATCCCATTAACTCGTAAGTGTAAATGTATATGCACGTTTTTAGCTGTATATACTTTTAAAAGAATTGGGAAGTCTAATGAACGTATTATTACTTGCTTGTAAATTTTGAAGAGAGGGGATCGTGGAGAAGTTCAAGAGATCAGAGTAATCGAAGAGCTGGAGATGATGAGAAGTCCCAGCATCGTAAAGACGAAGACAAAAGCTCGTGGCGGCATGATAGGTTCCATGAGAGTGACGACAAAACTCAAGGAGCACTCTCTAGGAATCGACCGGCCTTCAGGGAGAAGAAGCTTCCAGAGGAATCTGGGAACAACACAGATAGACCAACAACTGAGGAGGCAAGAGACACAAATCTTAACCATCGCCGACAGAACGAGAGAAACTGGAGGAGCAATATGCATTCAGAAAGACATGAGAGACCAGCAACGGGAAGAGACAGAGTGTGGAACAGAGATGATGTGAGAGGTGCGGGAAGCAGACAGAGCTATCGAGCTGATAGAGACAACAGATTCCGCAGCAATGAACGAAGTGGGTTTGACGGAAGCTGGACAAGGAATGAGAAGAAATGGGACCATGACCTGTTCGAGGAGGCAAACAAGAGTCCGACTAGAGCCACAGAGGAAGAACAGATTGCAAAAGTTGAAACCTTGTTGGCTTCTTAAAGCCAATGTGAGTCCATGTCTCTTCTTTTTTTAGTCTGGAGTTGCCTTCAAACTTTAGTGGCTCAGTTTGCAATTGTAGAAGATGATATCTGAGTTTATATAATGAAACTCTCCTCTATTTTCAAACGAACACCTCATCTGTTTAATCTAAATTACAGGGGTTGAGATTACAAATAAACTCCATTAAAATAAGACTGACCTGCCGACAGAAATAAATGTAAGACTGACTCAAAAGATCATCACCCTATCACTAAAAGTCAGCTATACCAGATTTGAATACAACTTTTCCTGTTTCTTCGATCAACCTTGAATAAAAATTTGATGTTTCTATATAGTTATTATTTTCCAGAAAGTATATATACATATTATCACAAACTTGATCTCTTGAATCAAAAACACCAAATAACAACAACTATAGAGCAATTAAAGTCTGAGAAAATAAAACAAAATATTCATTCAGAAAAGAGTTCGTTTGCCAGGACGATCAGCGACCTTTAAGGTCTTATCAATGAGATCTCTGGTCTTCTTACGACGGATAGCAACTCTGACGCTGGAGCTTTTATCCATTTTGATGTAAGGCTTCTTCTTCTTCCTCAGCAAACCCACCTTTGACTTTATCGTCTCCATCAAACTCTCCAACTGTAGTCCCATCCTCTTCTTCTTCTTCTTCTTCTTCTTGATTCTCTTTACTATAGAGCTCTAGTCAACTAAAAGAGAAGCTTCGCTTGGAGATCTTTTTCTAGTTTAATAAGCTCCTCAGACATATTTGTGCGTTACCGTAAAACAACGTTATAAAAATGTTCTTGAGTTGTACACCTTCTTTTGTTTTTTTATGGAATAGATTGTGGCAAATAAGGCTTTGAGTTCGAGATATTTTCGATAATTGCCACTAGGTGTCCTTCTTTGACTTTTAAAATATTAAATTCAGTCAACTACTGTTGATGTCATCAGTAATCACATCTCTGCTTTTGTCAACAATCACATTTAAAAACATTTAACACACACAAAGAAAAATAGAGAATCTCTTTAATCTCTCCGTTGCATTCACATATGGAACAGTAATGGAATGATGCTAGTCCATCGTAACGTAGTCGTAGTAGATATGTATAACATGTTAATTAACACTTCAAATTTAGGGAAAACTTTAAGAAATGCTCATCTTTCAATATTACTTTCAGTTTTCAAAAATGTTTCATTCCTAAAGATTTATTAAAAACTATAATAAAAATCTGAGATTTACCCAATCACACGTATACACATTGTTTGAAAATATAATTATATGTATAAATGTTTTAATAATATATCATCAATTTTTCCAAAATACAATTTAGCCAAAAAAAAAATATATCATGCAACGATTCGAATAAGGTAAAGAATAATCAGTCTTCTAAGACATTCACGTATATTTTTCTAAATCAAAAATTAGATATATAAGAGAATGTTATAAATTATTTTAAACGATTAATATGTGCAATTGAAACTTGACAACTACAGAAGTCTCAAAAATTCTAAGGCCAAATGAGTAAATTTCAAGTAGTTCAGAAACCTTTACTTTAACTTCAATAAAGTTTTATAAAAACTCATAACATAAATATTGTTTAACAAAACAGACAAGAAAAAAATAATCAGGATATCAATATTATGTTGTTCAGACCACTTGTAACTAATTTTTTTATTGTTCTAATATATGGTTTAGAAAATAGAAGAGAAGGCGGAGATGTTGCATTGTTTGGACCGCTTGAAACCAATCAGTTTGATCTAGTATTTGCTTTGGGAAATGATGGAGAAGGTGGAGACGTTTCATTGTTTGGACCGCTTGGAACTAATCTCTTTGTTCTAATATCGTGTCTGGAAAATGATGGAGAAGGTGGAGACGTTGCATTGTTCGGACCGCTTGGAACCAATCTCTTTTCCGCTCCAATATCGTCTCTGGAAAATGGTGGAGAAAGTGGAGAGGTTGCATTGCTCGGACCGCTTGGAACCAATCTATTCGTTCCAATATCTGCTCTAGGAAAAGATGGAGAAGGTGGAGATGTTTCATTGTTTGAACCGTTTGGAACCAATCTATTCGCTCGGATATTGTCTCTGGAAGATGGTGGAGAAAGTGGAGAGGTTGCATTGCTCGGACCGCTTGGAACTAATCTATTCGTTCCAATATCTGTGCTAAAAAACGATGGAGAAGGTGGAGATGTTTCATTGTTCGGACCGCTCGGAACTAATCTCTTGGTTCCAACAACTGCTCTAGAAAATGATGGAGGGTGTGAAGATTCTTCATTGTTTGAACCACTTGAATCTATTCTCTTTGCCTCCGCATTTGGTAAAGAAAATGAAATTATTTCCCGAGTGGCTAAAGACAATGTAAGAAAAAAGAATTGAAGCACCACAACTCCAAAAAGCCCTCTCATATTTTGTTTTTGCTTCTCTTTGTTTTGTAATGTTTTAAGAGTAAAAATGTGATGTATTTTAAGCTGAACAGATATAGCTCTTTATATAAGACTTTTGAAACAAATGTGTGTAAGTATAGTATCTCTAGTATTTATGGTACTTAATATATAGGAGAAGACTATAACTTTTTAAAAGTTAAATATCTCAATAAATATCCATTGAAATCTTGGCAAATAAAAAAATATATATTTTGACTGGGAAGAGGTATATACGCAATCTTATTAAGATTCATTACCTAATAAATGGATTTATTGACAAAAAGATCAATCTTAAAGTTGAACACAAATCTTAATTAAAATAGAAAATATAAAATCAGTAATAAAGTTAAACCCAAATATTAATTAAAAAATCAATTTTTAAGTTGATCCCAAATCTTTAAAAACATATAAAATCAGTCTTAAAGTTGAACCCAAATCTATAAAAGAAATATATATAATATCAGTCTTAAAGCTGAATCCAAATGAAAATCTTAGTAAATGATGACTTTCTTGCTAATAAATTTCAGATAAGAAAAGTATTGAACCTACTCAAGATATTTAATCAATTATAGATATGTAGAACATATAGAGTATAACACTGGTAATTTATCTATAGATTAATATATATTATTTTATAGTATAAAATATAATTATAAATTTATAGAGATATTTTCCCATATTTTTTTAATTGTTAAAATCTAAAAAAATATGAATTAAGACAATTTTATTAAATAAGATTAGTACTTCGGAGTTACAATGAAATTTTAATACATAGAAAAAAATCTACAATAATATAGAAAATAAATTACAAAGATTATATATGAATTCGATGACAAAAAAAAATTAAAAAAAAAAGATTATATATGAATTCACTTATACAAACAATATAGATAAATTCTTCAACTGTCAAAATTAACGGTCCATCAACACTATCAAAATGAAAACTGCATAGTTAGAAATTGAAGAAATGATTGTTTTTTTTAAAGGAAGTTATTCTATTAAAAATTTAGTTTCAAGTTTTCAACGGAGAATAATAATAATTCAACAAATATTGATATACCAAAAAAAGATTAAAAGAATAAGTAAAAAAAATACATACGCACCCGTTTCTCACTAGTCATTAGTCATCATTACGTGAAATAAAGCTAGAGCTTATCATAAATTCATAATGGTCGTAACGAAATAGGTTATGATGAGAAACGGTATCAGTAAATTCGATCCAAGAAAATTCGAAGCGTAAACATCATCTCCAAACATGGGAGAGCGATATTAACTTGGGTGTATAGATTTTTCAATACCTACCACATTCTCCATCTTCAAGCTCCTCTACCTTTGTTTTCTCACTCTCTTCCTCTTTTCTACGCCGCTTTTCCCTGCCTTCATCCTCTGCTTCAGGGACCAAACCTCGCTGCAATATCAGAAAAACTCATATGAAGCTAAACCATTTGTCTGTTTAGAATTAGGTTCAAGGGATCGACATTGTCTGTTAACAGTAAAACATATCTTTACATCAAATGGTTTTGGACCCAACTCAACACTAAGTTTCAGTACAAGCGGCATTTCTGAAACCAATCCAAGTACTAACTAACTGTCACTGAGAGAGATATGGAATAACACTACACCACAGTCTTCTCTATCGGTTTCTCAATTACTAGATAGAGTCTAACTATGGTTAGTTTCTATTTGTATAAATCTCTCCCTTGAAAATAGGGTGACTAACGTGATTTAATGTACCTGTTCTCTTGATTTCTTGTGGCCACCACCAGCCTTATGGGATTCTTTGAGATGGTCTGTCTCACTTTCCTTCACACTAGTATGTCTTTCTCGATGTCTGTTATAGCTATCTCTTCCTGATCTTCTACGTTCTCTTCCATGGGGTTCATTCATATCATGGTTGTGATTATCAGCTGCACCTTTCTTATGATGATCATCACTGTCTCTTTCTCGGACTCTGTCCTTTTCTCTTCCGTATTTATCTTTCCCCTTGTCATGTTCATCTCTCACATCCTCGGGTACCTTTAGTAATATAACATTCTGTGAGCTTGAGGACATGCCATCAGTTTATAATAGTCCATCTATATCCAAACGTTGAAGTATTTTAGTATGCAATAATTATAGCAGCTACAACAAGCAGAGACTCTCAATACTGTAAAATTCCTCTTACAGTCTAAATTGACTCCAGTAGATTGACACACAAAAAAAGTTAAATACTAAACTCGAGAAGGCTGTTTCATAAACACAAATCCACCATTACCTTCTTGTGCTGTTTCATCCTTTTTGATTGCTCTTTGAGGTGTGATACATAATCTTCAAATGTATGCTTCCGGAAGCTCTCATCGCCAATAGTACTACATATACAGAAGTATTAAATAATAGACAATAACCATACTTGAAAGTAGAAAAGGCACAATTTTCCCATGAAGAAAGAAAAGGATGTGGAATCCATAAAGTAAGCAAGCAGCTAAGTCCTCTGGTAAAAAGCCTTGAGGCAAAATAAAAGGCATAGGCTAAGGAAGAAGAGTGGTCATGAACTGCATAAACCCAGCGGTAACATTAAGCAAAAGACCAATATTTGGCGACACTAAAACAGCGTGAACCGTAAAATCAGGTGAAAAATGAATTAAAGCCATTTTGCCAAAACCTACTTTTAAAAAGCACAAACCCTTACGCAGGGTAATATAGTCATCTGAATCATAAAAGTACCCGTAAGGAAAGACAAACATGGTTGGTGTAATATTGATATAAGAAACCATTTTCAAAAGCACTGTTTTTTCTTTTTGAACGGCAAGACAATTTCGTGATAGAGTTAAAGAGGCATATGAGAACGGAAGTTAGAACTTAGAAGACTTAAATATAGCAGACGAAGAAGAACCAGTCATGACTCATGAACTTGAGCATGAAGAGTTAGAATAAATGAAAAACGTACCGGCATCTTTCACTACCTTCAACTAGATGCTTTGATTCCTCCCAGGATGAAGAGGCAGTTATATCCTGCACCAAAATAAATAATCAGGGAGAAGCCAGCCCACCACCTAAAAGTTCACCCATCACATAATTTATTGGATCAAACCAAATAGATTCCACACCTTAAAAAAGCGAAGCATATCCACCAATTTTTCAGTCTGCCGTGTCTGTTTTCTGGCTTCTTTTTCTTCCTTCTCCTTTACCCTTTCCAGCAAATCATCAAAAACTACCTGAGAAGCAATACCAAAACAAATAGTTTGCACTTTGCAGTCATATTCAATTGAGACATTCAAAGTTTAAATAAAAGAATATGCTAACACTGCAGTGACTAGTGTGCTCAGCTTTACTGTGCTTACACTAGTTTATGTGTTAAGAAGCAAGAAGACAGTGTATCTTCACACAACATCTGGAAATGAAAAAATAAAGGTCAAGGAAAAGATCTACAGACCTTTAGTTTAACGTCTGAAATAGATGAGACACTGATATCCTCGGAAATGGAGACCTTGAACTCATCAAATGTCGATCCACCATATAATGTTACCTGGAAATAAAATGAGATTATTAATCACCTATAAAATCCATATTGTTTGCAGAAATAAATCAACTACCTTTCTGAACTTCAATACATCCTTTATCTGAGACTTGAGATCGTGATACTGTGAAGACAAAAACACGTATATATGTCACAGGTGGCCAATTCTGGAAGACTGGAACTAAGGGACAGAAAATGAATAAGACTATTGAGAAGAATCTAGTACCTTTCTTTTCAAATCCT
The DNA here is from genome assembly GCF_000375325.1 of Capsella rubella. Taxonomy (NCBI): domain Eukaryota; kingdom Viridiplantae; phylum Streptophyta; class Magnoliopsida; order Brassicales; family Brassicaceae; genus Capsella; species Capsella rubella. Next base: position 7,002,231 of record NW_006238921.1, read on the forward strand.
CAAGCGCATCTTCAAATAAGTCTTTTGGAGTAGCTCCAGATGAATTCGAGGTAATTGCTGAATATACTGGTAAATCTCTGACCTGAGATGTCAAATTTATTTTGTATCAAATCCAAGGTTCAATACTTAAAATGGAATAATTATTCTGGGTGACACAATTTTTGACCTTCATTAAATAATCACGCCAACTGGTTTTGGCAGTAAGCTCTCCTGTTGCAATATGTTCATCTATCAGCCCACGGAACTCATCACGATGCTTTCTCTCTGCTTTTTTTAGCTCCTCCTGTTGTCATGAATAACAGATACAATGACGTAATGTCCAATATAGCAAGCAAATAGATGTTAACTAAAGGCCAAATACCTAAGTACCTTCTGTATCTTCTGTCTCTCCTCTTCTTCCCTCTCTAGATCACGCAGATATTCCTGTACAACAATTAAGATTAGCCAAGTGTGGAATGGGAAGTTTAGTTCTTTATCAATGAAATAACCTGAAAGATTTCCAGCTGATCAATTTTCTCAAGGCATGAACATCGTTCATCCACTTCTAGGCGGTCCTGAACTTTGCGCCATTGACTATTAGACTGATGATAGAAAATATTGAGTCAGAATGAATTAGCACAGTATATCGTGGAAAATGAAGAATAAAGAAGAGGTACAAAAACCTTGATGAAATTGCAAGATTCCAAAAATCTTCTGTATTCAATTATGTTCCGCTTGCGATCCTCAAGAGCTTTCACCCGCTCCTAATAAAATTAACCACATTAGGAACAACAGAGCCCAAATTACAAAAAAAAAAAAAAAACTGCCAAAACTTTGAACAAAACAATTTAATATTTCATCCTCGGAAGTCTAAAGAGTAAAAACACATGTCATAATTGAAATTCAAATTTCCAGAGAAGGTACACACTTGTATATAAATAAAAACGTACAGATATGAAGTTTCAAATGAACGATAAAGTTAAGAATTGAGAAAATGTCCCCAATGACCACTTTTGACGAAATATTTCCAGTGGAAAATTAATGTCAAAAATGCATGCATACTTACAGAAAAGAGAAATAGATGGGAGAAACAAAAATGTGGTCACTTTTCAAACAACATAAGAGTCACTAATATATACACCCTTTAATACCTTCTCCTTTAGCTCATTGATGTGATCTTCAAAAATATTACGACGGTCTTTTTCTCGTTCAAGAGCTTTGAACCGCTCATCGTCTTCAAACATTGTCACAGCCTTGCTGGATTGAAAAGGAACATCATATCACAAAATAAATTACACTATAAGAATGATCACAGAAGGGGGGGGGGGGAATCATAATCAGAAAGTTCAGGAGAACAAACCTCCACCGCATTGAAGGAGCAAGCTCCACACATTCCTGGTCAAAAATCAATGTCCAAAATAACGTAAATGGCATTCAGGTGAATTTTCGTACTCCAAAATATTCTAAAAATGAAATATCAAGCAGCAGCAGATGTTCAACTTACCTCTAACATCCTTTTAAATTCTTCATACCGTTTTCTCTGTCTCGCTAGCCTTTCCTCTTCAGCTGATCGTTTCATTTGAAGTAAGAACTGATTCAACAAAAAACAGTCCAACAAAACACAATTAACATCTATGACCAGATGTACCACTTAAGCATCATTGTTCAAACCTGGAGAAGAATTAATGTGACTACTATATCCAAACATCTAAATAATCTTTAGTTTTCTTCTGATAAATTATCTTGTTAGTTTTAGGGTATACAATAAAAATAAGTAACCTCATTGAAGGCTTGCTTCCGCTCTCCAAGAGTCCTTAGCGCACCGTATCTTCTGTCATTAATAATTTCTCTCAAGGCCTGCAACAGAAACCATCTGAAACTTCAGATACATGCTCAAAGAGTCAAAGAACAGCTAATAACAATAGTTGTACCACCTGTTCCCATGTCCAGTCAGGTCCAACATTGGCGGATTTTAAAAGTGATTTGAATACATCCCCGGGTTCCTATAAAATAAAGTAAATAGATTTATGCAAACAGATAAGACCAAAATATACTCATGGACATAAAACCAATCTTTTTATCAGACCAACCATACCAATTTATTATTACTAGAAAAATTATCTTGATGAATTTGTTTTTCTTCTGGTTGGCTCTCAAGTCTTTCACTTTCCACCATATGTTTTTGGCTTTCTTTTGGTGCAGTCCCACTACCTTGCTAGAGAGCAGGTGAACAATTATGATAAGCGGATACAAGAGAAACATATGCTAACAAGAAATGTTCATTGCATAGCTTCAAATACATTTGTGGTTTTAGCTGATATGTCATCTGAATCTCCAGTGATCCCAACTGAAATTTCATCCTTCTTAACCCTGTCAAGATAGTAAATAGAAACTTATTTAGGTCGAGATTCTCACAGCTATAACTAAATAGCATCAAAGGGAAAGGGAGATAAAATTGCTACAACTGTTAGTACAATGTAGCAGCAGAAGTTTTCGTCACAGTGACAGAAGGACCATCAGTTTCTGCAATATCACACAATAGTGATGTTTTATCTGCAATCATCTGAGCTCCATCAACATTTTCGACCGGAGAAGAACTTCCAGGAACTGAAGCTGGCTGCTTCCAATCAGAAGAAAGAGCTAGTTTCTCACTGGTATCAGAGGTTGATGTTTTGCTTGGTAGACCAGTAGGAGCTTCAGTCGATGCAGTATCAGAACGAGACAGCACCTTAGAAGCATCAATAATGCCTCCTGGCTGAGGTCCTTGAACAGATGCTTTTTCTGCTTGTTCACGCGCAGTCTGGCAAGAAGATTTACAATTTATGGGTTACACAAAAAAAACGCAGAAATTAAAACACAGAATTACAGAAATAATTTTGCACAAGAGAAACCTTCATCTCTTCAGGCATTTTCCATGTTGATTGCTTGGTAACTTTATTGTAGTAATACCTACAATCATATGAAAAATACAACATTAGAGGCTACAGATGGAGAATTTTATTTTTCATCAGTTGTATGTTAATATAAAAAGAAATTTAGTTGCACACTCACTTTCTTCCATCAGGACTTGAATGTTCTTTCCAGTCAGTTCCTGCATCTGCTCTCTGTATCAGCAAATACACATATCTATACATTACTATAGACTCAAACAATTTTGGTTTATCATTGCTTCAGATTACAAAAGAACAAAGTGAGAAAGAATAATGGTCCCGTTCACCAGCACATAACATAAAACTGGATATTGGCCACAACGAAAAGTCACAATTGTTCTTGCTGAGAATATCTGAACGTCAAAATTAACAGACACTGAAAGGTATCCTTCTGTATGCCCTCATCTAGGGTAAGAAAATATCTAGATGAGAGGCATGAACTATATCCTTAATCCCTTTCATCAGTAGAAGATGAGCAAATGTAAGAAATCCATAGCATTTCCAGTCACTTTTGTGTAAACCTAGCACCTATATCACACAAGCTTGCACCATTGGAAATTCTAGATATAAGCTAATATTTTACATTCATATTAAAGAAACAGCACGTCCACTTCAAACCAAGGTATAATGGCTACTAGTAAGCAATATATGGAATAACATGGCACAAGACAGCTCTCAATATCCAAATGATGAGAACTACATTTCTTTAGCTAATAGAACTTCGAGAGATCTAAAAGGCCACAAATAGATACATAAACAGATACAAAACAACTTACCTCAAAAAGAGTCATCAACTCAACAGGCTTCTCCCAAGTGGACCGCTTTGTCCTCTTGTTGAAAAAATATCTAATAACACGCAAAAAATCACTGTCAACCATCTTACACCTGGAAAAATGGTGCTACTATAAATTCATTTGCAAATTAAATAATGAGAACAAAATGTGCCATATGGTTGGGAAATACACAATGGTTGCAAGCAGGACAATGAATCATCAGGAAACAGAGACAGAACATAACATTACTAACATCAAACACTAACGTTAGCTGCAGCAAAGATAGAAATAAAACCAAATGCCCAGCCAAAAATTTAGTGATTTCAGCACATCAAACTCATAAATATCGCAGATGTCATGATTATGGTTGCTTCAACTAAAACTTGAGCTTGATATTTAATAATAAGCCACCAGTTCAATATTTCATACTAAGTCCAGACAGAAGAACAAATAGGAATTTTTTTTGTATCAAAATTAGACAGAGTTAATGTAAAAGAAAACAAGAGATAGGGTCATTGAGTGAACACACCACATAAAATTACCTCCTCGAAGAACAAAAAAAAATCCATAAATCCAATAAATAAAGAAACTATCATTTGCATTAGCCAATGATGTGGTCTCCTAATTCCACACAGTGGTCTATATGGAAACTACTACACAAACTATCAAAAATATTTATTGTGGACATATCTTTTCCATAGTTAGCTCTTACACAACCAAATTGGGTGCTTCCAAGTTCTTAGCAGTTTAACTTCTTTCAATGTTTATATTTTAGCCTAACATCACATGTGAAAAACGCAAGCAAAACAATTAAAAGAGGATAAATAAAAGTCACAGTACTTATAATTCTTACTTCCTTCCATCCGCAGAGGTATGCTCAACCCAATCTGTTAGAAGCTCTTGAGAAGGGATAGGTTGAAAAAAAGCTGCCTTCAAGTCACAAAAGTATATATAGATTAGTATTGCAACCAAAAACGGTCTGGAAGGTGGTTGCAAAAAGAGACAAGATAACAACCTTAGGTTGTTCAAATGTCGGATTCATGATAGAAGATTGTGCAGTTGTCTGGCTGATAGATGCTCTCTGTTGTGCCTGATTATGACTGCTTGATCCAGTGACTTGAGTTGGTGCCCTCGAACCTTCGTAAGATGTTGCAATCTGTTTGGTTCACAGAGTTAGACTCTCAAGATCTAGTTTCAGTAAATATAAATACAAATATATCTACCTTCCTTACCGGATAAGAAAAGAGTGCCCTTGGCCCTCCAAAACCAGGCATACTAATATCTGGAGTTTGCACATAAGGCGGAGGCATGGAGGCACCAGAAGAAATTGACACATTTGGCTGTGAAATTAGAGTTGGGGGTCCAAGTGGCACAGGTTGCACCTTATTTAATTGGCTAGGTCTTTCAAGGGAATGATGTAATAACTGAGGTGCGTAAGATTGAGGTGGATATCCAATGTTCATCACTGTGCCACCTCTGCCAACAGATTGAAAGTTATGAGAAGACAATCGAGTAACTTGCTCAGAATGCGGAGCTTGAATGGTAGGACGAAACTGGCATGCAAAATATGCAAAACACATGTTAAGGGTTGAGCTGAAAAATAGTCTTCACATACATATTAGACACAAAACATTACCTGAAAGTTCATGGATGGATCATAGCCTCGGGGTAATTCTAAGGAACTCGCATTAGGATGCTGGAATGGCTTTCGAAAAGGGGAAAAAAAATGCTGATTAGATCTAAAATTCAAAAAAATCATATAAGAATACAAATTTTATCATGCCTCTGTACCTGGAAGGTAAAAAAAAAAGGTGGGGAAAAACAGAAGAGATGGGAACCCGCAGAACTATAGTGCACACTTAAAGGCTAATACTATAGAAGTCGCTCTTTAATTTCTTATCCACACAATGAAAAGAGAAATCAGTATGAAAACATGCTCATCAATTCTGTTAATCCATGCGGAAACACCAATAAAAGGCGCCATGAATACTTGATATGCCAAAATGGATATACTAAAATACTGAATACATAATTCAATGGTCTGAGGCATTTAGAAATTAACCCACAGCCAGCGGCCTCAAGGTAGACAGGGTAAAAGGGTATTGGAATAAAGGGGTCACATAAAACAGAACAGATAACGGATAAAAATAGTGCCCACAGTCAGTAGTTTAAATCTATGCCTACCTGAATGCCAGGATACTGAGGGTTATTAGCCATCTTCCAACAGTATTAGCCTCAGTGCCACCAGTGGAAGACTCACCAAAAGAAAAATAGAAAGAACACTAGACCTGCACAACAACAAAAACAGGAAAAATGACAGTGAATTAGTATACAGGTATATGCACTAGGAAAGCAGCAGCGGTACTTTGCCTTCTAAACTTTCTGATAGAAAATCCAGCATGGCATACATATTGACACAGCACACCCCAATACAATGAAAAAAGGGGAGGTATTCAATCAAGTATCTGCAGACAAGTCTACGAAAAAATTGATTTCAGAGGGTGAAAGCGAGCTATTCAAAAAATTCATGACTTGACTAGCCATAATACTTAGATACCAGCAAGTATTAAGAGTGATTCGAAGTAAGTTCACAATTTTCTACTAGAAACTCATCTGATCATAAAATGGAGTTTAGAAATATAAATGAAAACGTTTAGGATGGATCACTAGAGCAACTATTAAATTTTTTATAACCACGCTGTGTAACTTAATCAGCCATAACATGTGGATAAATGCTCAAAAATGATGCACTAAATTAATTACTCAGGAGCTTAAATTTTCAACTCTAGGTTTCACTCTTGCGGATAACATGGAAAGTACAACTAGTCTACAAAGAAATGAGACTAGAAACTAAATCATTCAACCAAAAGATACGGATTTCTTTAGAAAACGCTTACCAAACCCTAATAAGAACAATAGAAATGAGGAAATAACCCAAAACCTCAAACAGTTCTCAAAACTGCTTTTAGTCAATAACAGAGTTCAAACACAAACGCAAAGAGGAAACTATAATTTCCGGCGAAGAGAAGGAAGAATTGCAGAAAATTACCAATCGCCGGCAAGGAAAAGTCGACTAAGAAGTTGAACTCAAAGTTCAGAGCCAACGCGACGGTACTGCGCTTCACCTATTAAATTATTAAAATCGGGAAAAGAAAAAAAAACACATATATAGAAAACTAAAAAATGGTCAATTTGGTGTCTTCAGCTGGGCCCAAATGATCACGAGTTTTGGCCCAAATGCTTCTCACGTGTTAATTCTTAGTTCGGTTTTACTGTATTTTCTCCCGGTTTACGACATCAGACCAAGCTAATTTGGAACGGCCTTAGGAATGCTAACAAATGTCGTTTGCTTTAAATTAATAATCAACTCTTGTAAAACCGAACTCAGAATTTACTTATAATTTGATTTAGTTTTGGTAGCTTGGTTTAGTTCCAATTAGTTTAATTTTTTGTTATTTTCCTCCTAGTAAAAATCTCAACTTTTCCCAAAAATCTTGCGCCTTTTTAAAGATTAACGGCCATGAAGGTTATCTTCCTATGAATATACAAACATATTTAGCGGGCTTTGATTAAAATGTATATAGGCTCAAGCTCATAACTACATACAGTAAAACCTCTATAAATTAATAATGTTGAGATCATGAAAATCTATTAATTTATAGAGGTATTAATTTATCGATAAATTAATAATTATTAATTTATAGAGAGATTTTCCTTATTTGAAAGTTTTTTCAGAAAAATATTTAAAAATGAGATTTAATCATGATAATTAGTATTTTATATAATCAATTACAAAATAATAATTATTATGTCTTGAAAGAAAATGCTTACAATTTTTGATATAGTAAAATATTATAAATAAACTCTAACAAAAACTAATGTGTCTATATATACATATATTTTGAAAATTTTACCTAATTATTAATTTATAATATTATTGGGACCATATATTTACAAAAGATTTTCAAAAAAATTATTATCTTATTATTTTATCGAAATTTGTCTAAAATTACAGTGGTCCCAACTTGGGACCGGAGAAATTTATTAATTTATAGAGATTATTAATTTATCGAGTATTAATTTATAGAGGTTTTACTGTATATCATTATAAGGAAATGAAAATATTAAATACCCTACTCCTCTTAATGTGATTAATGGTTAGAATGTAAAAATGTTACTTATTTTTACAAAAATTATAATCATAAAATAATAATATAAATATGGTTTGAAACTGGAATTAGTATTCTAGATTTCAAGTAGTTCAATTATAGTGTTGATCATACTATAGTATCCAAGATGTATAATCTGAATAAAACTAGTGCATGAGTAAATTAGTAAAAGAAAAATACTTAGCTACGTGATTAAAAACGAAGAATAAAGTTAAAGATTTTAGTGAGTATTGGTTTCTCTAATAAAACCACTGAAGAATTTCTTTGTCAACAAGGATCACTAAAAACCAAATATTGTTCTTAGACAATTATATAATATTGTTCTAATATTGTTCTAATGTATATAATATTGTATGATCACATATATAAAAGTATCAAATACATACGTACAGTATATATGTAGTTTGTATAGTTACGACCTAACACATACACTGTACGTATGAAGTTAGTCAATATTAAAGAAATGAATGGAAACGAGAAGACTTTTACTTATCACAAGAAAAAGACTTGTATAATATTTATTATTATATGAAGATTAGGAAGTGTTGATGAATTAACTTGTACGCATGTGTGAGTCATTAGTGTACTCAAAACTAAAGAAAAAAGGAAAGTTGGAATAGAAAAATGAAAAAAATGAATGAGAAGTAAGTGGAGATACAGCTGCGGCTCGACAGTGTCCTGAGGATCCTATCTGTAAGACAGATTGGTCTTCGTAATCACATTTGATCATCCAGAAACAGTTAATAAACGAAACCATATAGTAAAGTATTATGATGATGAATTGATGATACATACGTACGTGTGGGAACAGAGCAAAACGACAGAAGTTATAGAAGGAAACGACAACATTTGTAAAGCTATTTAGTAGAAATATTTTTTAAAATGTGCCAACTATAAATAGTTACGTGCAGCACAATGAGGGCCAGCTCATCTCTCGAAGTGATGAACAAATACAACAGAGAGACAGATAAAGATTGCGTGAGGGATGGTCCATTGTATTATTCTCTCTAACTAATTAATCTCTATCCTACCCTCCTCTCCTATTATTATTAATCTATCCAATGGGCAGCGATTAAGCTCTTTGCCTCCACCGTGTTTTATTATTTCATTTTGTTTTAGTTTTGTTTATCCCATATAACATTAACATAAATAGTTACATACCACTTTCGAAATCATAGATCCATCAAATCAACTGAATATGTTTTCTATCCTTTGTCCCATATCTACCGACTACAAAATTCCTCTGTGACCCCAAAAAATACAATTAATCTACCGACTACATATTTTATGTAGATAAATAAAATTATAATATCTTCATTCATTGCTCATTTATCTATTTCTCACCTATTAACGTATCTACTTTCAATGCAAACTTTAATTCTTTTTACTCTGTTAAACAAGGATTAAGGTTATTTGGTCATTTATCTTAAATTTTTTTTTTAAAAAAGGTCGAAAAACGCAAGTATTTTGTTTGCAAAACCTTCATTTATTTTATATTAAATAAGTGCAAACCGTTATATCAATTCGATTAATTTACATTATTTTTGTTACATATAACCAGTAGTAAGTACTATAAAATTCTAACAACTCCGAGAAACAAGTATGTTGAAAAATGAGCAGGAGACTGTACTAATTCTCTCATGTTGATGGCGTTATCAGTTACGTTTTTAGATCTATTTCTCATTCTAGTAAGAGAATCTTGAATCTTCCATACAAAAGTAAAATACTATATTACCAAAATACGACCAGGTCCAAATTTCATTTTGCACTGATTATTATGAGATCATTCAAATTTTGTAAAGTTCCATAAATAAGTAATTATATTTTTTTTATCATGTTTTGAGAAAATCCAAATTTGTTTGATTCAGATGAAGTAACAGTATCGTAATTCGTAACGTTAGGAAAAAAAAAAAGGTCTGCCTCTCTGGAATACGATAGGTGAGATAAGAGTTGTTTACTAGTACAGTAATAAGCTCACTGTTTCGTTTTGACCCCACAGAATCTGTATTTTCTTCCCATGTAAAAAAAAACGTAAATAAAATAATAAATAAATATACATTCCCCAGCTATATTCCAGGCTGTGTATTTCCGCTCTCCATTTTTATAGCTTCTTCTTTCCTTCTTCTTCTTCTACTAACATATCTTTATCCTTCTTCCTTCATCAACCTCTCTCTCTCAAGTCTCAAATCCTCCAAATACTAGTCTGTTAAGATTCCAAATCTGAGAAACACTATAATGGATCCGTGCTCTTTCGTACGGATCATCGTCGGCAACTTGGCCGTTCGGTTTCCCTCATCGTCGTCTCCTTCTTCTTCTTCATCAGGACCTTCTGTTTCTGGAATCACTCCATCTCCTCCCAACTGTTACTGCAAAATCAGATTCAAGAATTTCCCCCGTGAGATTGTTTCCGTTCCCGTTCTCTTCCGTTCCGAATCTGAATCCGACGCTCGTTCCTCTTCCACCACCGTCGCTGCTTGCTTCAGTCTTAGCAAATCTCAGCTTGAAGCTTCTCTCAAGAAACCTAAGTGGAGCGTTCTCTCCGTCGAGGCTTACTCCCGCGGTTACAGCGACGCTGACGACGCTGTTACCGGCGCCTCGTGTGGACTCGCTTCCGCGGGTGAGAAGTTGCTCGGTCGATTTGAGGTCTCGCTTGATTTGAAATCGGCCGAGACTAAGACTTGTTTGGCTCACAACGGTTGGGTTGCTTTGGGTTCTAAGAAAGGAAGTGGTAAATCCAATAGAAGTAAAGCTGGATCCGATCCGGAGCTCCACGTTTGTGTACGGGTCGAACCTGACCCGAGATTCGTGTTTCAGTTCGACGGCGAGCCTGAGTGTAGCCCTCAGGTATTTCAGGTCCAAGGAAACACTAAACAAGCTGTGTTCACTTGCAAGTTCGGCTCTAGAAACTCTAACTCCGGTGATCGGAATCTTCTTAACAGGTTAGTTATATCTTCTTCTTCTTCTTCTTCACTGCTTTGATTAGTTAATTGGAACATTGCCTTTTTCTCAGATAGATTCTTTACTTGTTAACTTAGCAAAATTATTAATATGTACAGTGATTGAGATTTGTTATTGATTTTTCTTGTGGTTTAAATATTTGCAGTTCTTCGATGATGTCTGAGTTAATCTCAACGAGAAGTTGTATATCGTCGTTGAAATCGGAAAAGGAACAACCGTCGAAAGAGAGAAAGGGATGGTCCGTAACGGTCCATGATCTATCTGGTTCACCCGTCGCTATGGCCTCAATGGTCACACCTTTCGTACCATCTCCTGGTTCCAACCGTGTCACTCGATCCAGTCCTGGCGCGTGGCTCATTCTTAGACCCGACGGTTGCACATGGAAGCCATGGGGAAGGCTAGAGGCATGGCGTGAAGCCGGTTACTCTGACACACTCGGTTACCGTTTTGACCTTTTCCAAGACGGTATCGCCACCGCCGTCTCAGCGTCTTCGTCTATCAGTTTGAAAAATGGCGGGAGTTTTGTCATAGACGTCACCGGCGGGACCACGACTACGGCGTCCACGCCGACGACGAGTCCTCAAGGAAGCTGGGATTTAGGATCCGGTTCGAGCTCGGGTTCGAGACCGGCGTCGAGACCGGGATCAGGATCCGGGTCGGATTTCGGATATCTGCTGCCGCAGCACCCGTCGGCGCAAAACAGAGGGTTCGTGATGTCGGCTACGGTGGAAGGAGTCGGGAAAAGGAGCAAACCGGAGGTGGAGATCGGGGTGACGCACGTGACATGTACGGAGGACGCAGCAGCGCACGTGGCATTAGCTGCGGCGGTGGATCTGAGTTTGGATGCTTGCAGGCTTTTCTCAGACAAGCTAAGGAAAGAGCTTAGACAGCAAAGCCAGCTTGGTGTCGTTTGACGTGTTTCGCTTTGTCGTTTTACCAATTCATGAGTTGTCTTCCACTCACAATATTTTTTCCTTTTTAATTGTTTTTTTTTTGAATTTTCAATTTCTTAAGGTAGCGTTAGGAAATTAGCCAGCCAATTTTTTTTGAGGAGGTGGATGTCATCATTATTAAAAATTGTTTATATATCTTTCTGTACAGCTAAGTATTGACAGTAACAACAACAACAGCAGACAAGTCATTAGTATCTCTTTTAATTTTGCCGCATTAACAATCACGAATTTCAAAAATCTTAATTAGTAAGGAGTTTCTCCGTTGTAATTACCGGGAGGATCATAGTTGCATGTAATAAAAGTACCACCAGAGTTACACACAACTTTAGCGCATCCCAATCGAACTGTGTTTTTCCAAACCACTTGTGTGTAATGAAGACATGTGCCACCGTTTGGATCGTTACACGTGTTGGTGCTGTAGTCGTAGTACTGTTTCTCGTTGATCCACATTTCCGCAGCATCTTCAGCCGACATCTCTCCACTACTCATCGCTATGTTCTCTCCAAATGGTCCATTCGAATGGACCAATGCACAATCACTGATCCTCTGGCTCGCATAGCTGGCGGCGTAAGCAGCGACCTCATCGTCCCAAACCAGTGGGTCAAGCCCAACCTCTTGCCGGGCTTCGTTGTGGGGCTCTAAGAATTCTTGTTTCAAATCTTCGGCTAGAGAGCCATAACAGACAAGAGATATTGCAACGAGAAGTAAAATGTTGGTTTTGAGTAGAGACATTGTATTACGGATTGGTAAATTAAGTTTAAGGAGTAATATTTATATTTGAAAATTTATGATATATTAGTAGTTACCAATATCTGGATTATAACAGGAAACAAATTCGGTTATTTGTTTGCCAAAATTAAAAAAGAGGACCATATTTTACATACTCTCCATACTAAAAAAAGAGACAACTAGTCCAAGTACATGCTATTCTTTGTATACATTGGATTTTGCTAATTTTGGGGTTTTGAATATGTTGTACACGTCTCTATTGATAACGATTTGAAGTCTTCTATCTTCTTATTTTGGAAATAAGAGATTACAATCTAATCGTCGGATAGAAAACCAATATTTAGTTTTATCAAAATGGTAGGAAAAAAATTTGTTTGCAATATTTATATCCAACACATGACATGATTCAAGTAAAATGGAAATGTTGTTCAGCACTTTGACTTTTTGATTTTCTCACAGCCACTCCTAATTGCCTTCTATTTAAGTTTAGATACATGAGTTCATTTTTTCTTCATTCTCGATCGCTATGTTATTCCTTACGAAATAGGATAGAGCCAATTATATGGAAAGAAATGATATAATAGAACGAACAAAAAAAGAAGAATCAAAGGTAGGTGATATATATTAGAAAGAAAAATCCATAAATAAGAAATAAAGAGGAATTATATAACCTTCAAAAAAAAAAAAAAAAAAATCAACATAACACGTTGGTGCATGAATGTAACAAAACCCATGAACAAAAGAACTAACGAATAAAGAGGAACAAATATAATAATAGTTCAAATAAATTTTGAAAAAAACACAAACCGCGCCTACTCATCAGTTTCTTTCTTCACCTTCCCCGTCCAATAACAACAACGACCACGTTTTATGTTTCCGGCAAAGAGATCATCAATGTTCGGGCCACTATTTATCTTTCGTCTTCTCTTTATACTTCCGGTCGTCTCATCGAGTTCCAACCGTAGTCAAGAAATCGTCAACCTTCTCAAATTAAAATCAATATTTGGAGAATCTGAATACGACGACGTCTTCGCCACTTGGACTCATCGGAACTCGGCATGTGAATTCGCCGGGATCGTATGTGATTCCGGCGGAAACGTCATTGAGATCAACCTCGGGAGTCGGAGTTTGATCAACCGCGGCGGCGACGGTTATATTACGGATCTTCCTTTTGATTCACTATGTGATATGAAGTTTCTAGAGAAGCTTGTTCTTGGAAACAACTCCTTGCGTGGCAAGATTCATCATAATCTCCGGAAATGTAAACGGTTGAGATACTTAGACCTCGGCATCAACAACTTTTCCGGTGAGTTTCCGGCAATTGATTCGTTACGATCACTCGAGTTCTTGAGTTTAAACGCTTCTGGAATCTCTGGAAAGTTCCCATGGAGTTCTCTTAAACACCTGAAGATTTTGAGTTTCTTAAGCGTTGGAGATAACCGGTTCTATCCGAATCCATTTCCCACAGAGATTCTAAACCTCACCGCCTTGAAATGGGTTTATCTGAGCAACAGCAGCATCACTGGTGAGATTCCAGAGGGAATTAAAAACCTTGTTCTTCTACAAAACCTGGAGCTCTCTGATAATGAAATCTCTGGTGACATTCCAAAAGGGATGGTTCAGTTGAGAAGTCTTAGGCAGCTTGAGATTTACAACAATTACTTGACCGGTAAGTTACCTTTCGGGTTTAGGAATTTGACGAGTTTGAGGAATTTTGATGCCTCTAACAACAAGTTAGAAGGTGATTTGTCAGAGCTCAGGTTCTTAAAGAACCTCGTTTCTCTTGGATTGTTCGAAAACCGATTAACGGGTGAGATTCCAAAAGAGTTTGGAGATTTCAAGAGTTTAGCTGCATTGTCTCTTTATAGGAACCAGCTTACAGGGAAGCTTCCGGAGAGGCTTGGATCTTGGACAGTTTTTAAATACATCGACGTGTCTGAGAACTTCTTGGAAGGTCAGATTCCTCCTGATATGTGTAAGAAAAGTGCAATGACGCATCTTCTGATGTTGCAGAACAGATTCACAGGAAAATTTCCAGAGAGCTATGCTAAATGTAAGACTCTGATTCGTCTTCGGGTAAGCAACAACTCTCTCTCTGGTGTGGTTCCTTCAGGAATTTGGGGTCTTCCTAATCTCCAGTTTCTTGACCTTGCTTCAAACCTTTTTGAAGGAAACCTCACTGATGATATTGCTAATGCCAAGTCTCTTGGTTCTTTAGATTTGAGTAACAATCAGTTTTCAGGTTCTTTACCGGTTCAGATCTCAGGAGCTAACTCGTTAGTGTCAGTCAATCTTCGCATGAATACGTTCTCTGGGAAAGTCCCTGACTCTTTTGGTAAGCTTAAGGAGCTTTCAAGTCTCCATCTTGACCAGAATATTATATCTGGTGCTATACCAGAGTCATTAGGCTTGTGCACATCTTTGGTTGATCTAAACCTTGCTGGAAACTCACTCTCTGAGGAAATACCTGAAAATTTAGGATCCTTACAATTACTGAATTCTCTGAATCTCTCAGGAAACAAACTATCAGGAATGATTCCTGTTGCCTTATCGTCTCTGAAGCTAAGCTTACTTGACTTATCCAACAACCAATTGATCGGTTCTGTTCCAGAATCACTTGAAAGTGGAAGCTTTGAAGGGAATACAGGGTTATGCAGCTCAGAGATCACATATCTTCATCCATGTCCGCGTGGAAAACCTCAGGGACAAGGGAAAAGGAAACATTTGTCTACAGTCGACATATGCTTCATCGTTGTATTGGTACTTGCTCTGTTTCTCTTTCTCTGTTACGTGATTTTGAAGATAAGACGAGATAGGTCGAATCAAACGGCTCAGAAGAAGAAAACCAACTGGCAAGTGAGCTCTTTCCGGTTACTGAACATCAACGAAATGGAAATCATTGATGAGATAAAGTCAGAGAATCTCATAGGCAGAGGCGGTCACGGGAATGTTTACAAAGTAACACTAAAAACCGGCGAAACACTAGCAGTTAAACATATCTGGAGACAGGAGAGTCCCCATGAAAGCTTTAGAAGCTCAACGGCAATGTTAAGTGATAGCAACAACAACAGAAATAGTAACAGAGAATTCGAGGCAGAAGTCGCCTTGCTAAGCAATATAAAACATATAAACGTTGTAAAGCTGTTCTGCAGCATAACGTGTGAGGATAGTAAGCTGCTTGTATATGAGTATATGCCTAATGGAAGCTTGTGGGAGCAGCTGCACGAGCGTCGCGGTGAGCAAGAGATTGGGTGGCGTGTGAGACAAGCGTTAGCTTTAGGAGCTGCTAAAGGGATGGAGTATCTGCACCATGGGTTAGATCGGCCAGTGATTCATGGAGACGTGAAGTCCAGCAATATATTGCTTGATGAAGAATGGAGACCGAGGATTGCTGATTTTGGGCTGGCTAAAATCATCCAGCCTGATTCCGCTCAACAAGATTTCTCAGCTCCTCTTGTTAAAGGAACTCTTGGTTACATTGCCCCAGGTATGTCAAATCTTCAAGTTTTGTTATGAATATAAGCATATGTCCTTAAACGATTGTCCATATATATGTGGGGGGGGGGGGGGAACTGAACGCATGACAATCCAAGTTTACTACCTTTTTAGGTCAACTTATCTTTAAGTTTCTTGCTTCTTAAGCATCAAATTCCTTGCATTTTCAATCTGCAGTTATGTAACCTCTGTCAATTTTGTTCACAGAATATGCATACACTAGGAACGTGAACGAGAAGAGTGACGTGTACAGCTTCGGGGTGGTTTTAATGGAGTTGGTGACTGGGAAGAAGCCGGTTGAGATAGAGTTCGGCGAGAATAGTGACATCGTCATGTGGGTTTGGAGAATGAGCAAGGAGATGAACAGAGAGATGATGATGGAGTTAATCGATCCGAGTATAGAAGATGAATACAAGGAGGATGCTCTGAAAGTTTTGACCATTGCTTCATTATGTACGGATAAGTCTCCTCAGGCTAGACCGTTTATGAAATCAGTGGTTAGTATGCTAGAGAAAATAGAGCCTTCCAACAACAACGATGGAGAAACAAGTTACCATATATGAGAGTGCTAATGATGAGATTACCAAAAGTTGTATAGCTCATCTTAGACTTGTAGTAACTAATCGAGCTCAAGCCCATGCAATAAAAAAATTTCTTGATTGATTTTAAAGTTATACAAAGTTCTCATTTAAGTTAAGGTTACTCAAAAGGCCATAACAACAAGATACATCAAATAGTAGTATGGAAGGATTAATGAAAGCTGAAAAGTCATGAAAGGTTCAATGATAATATAATGTAAAGACCACTCATGATCGATAACACGTTCCAAATAAATATTTAATTTTGGAGCGATATTAAGTAGATAAAGCAAACTGCTTCTTTGATAGGTACAAAGATGAAGCAAACCATAAATTATTTGGAAAATACATCGCAGGGACACGACATGCACATGAGAAACACAAAGATCAGAGACATCTTCGTGATGTTTCTTATATAACTTGAATATAATATATATTTGGTATGAAGAAACAGTTTCAACTTCTTTTCAACCCTGACGGTCAATCTCAACAGTCCATCCCTTCGTATCCTCGACCCGACCAGTCTGGATATCACTTAACATCTCGAATAGCTTCGCAGCCAATGTTTCTTCCCCTGTTTTGAATCCGGTCCTGCGTTGAGTTTGTTTATACACTCTCAATTATTTCAGTCAACCTAACTAATTAATATTAAATGTAAAAAAATAATCAAAATATAACTAAACGGAAGGGAATGTTACTTTTTGTCTTTGAAGGTAACGGACGCAATACTAGTCACAATTGAAGCAGTCCCGGTACAGAAAGCTTCGTCCGATTCAAGAAACTCCTCTAGAGGAAGCACACGTTCCTCTACCTGTATTATGACAAATATTATTATTAATAAGTTGTTTGTTGGCAAATTACGATTGAATCAAATAGATATTGACACCTTCATGATATTGAAATATTCCAACCTGGTAGCCGAAATCACGACATAATTCCATTACACAGTTTCGGGTGACTCCGGGCAAAATAGTTCCTGTAAGTGCTGGTGTCGATACAACATTTCCCTATATTATACATAAAAATATCACAACCATCTTAATATTCTATAACACTTCTAAACTAATATCATCAAGATTTCCCAAAATGAATAATGTATATATGTTAAATTATTCACCTTGAGTATGAAAACGTTAGCTGCGAAAAGTTCTTCGACGTTTTTACCGGTCTCCGCATCCAGAAACAAAAGATCAGAGAAACCTTGTCTTTTCGCCTCTGCCATTGGTATCCACACCTATATATAACAAGAATTGTTTTACATAATAATCATTTGGTGAGAATCTAAAACAAAATTTTGATATATTATTTTTTACTTTTAACTTACAGGAGAATAGTTTGTGATGCTCTTCACACCACCAGTTCCACTAGGGAAAGCTCGACGGAACTTATCTTCGATTTTCAGATTCAAGCCAGAGTTATCCTATACCAAAAAGAACCATTTAAAAGAACAGTCAAACATGTAATTCTCATTAGCTTATATTTTTTTTCGTTAATTAAGTTTTTGATGCATGTTTTTTTTTTGTATATTACTTTACTTTCCTTATAATTAATTTCATACGCGAACAAGAACACACTCACCTTATGATAACGTCCAACAGGACAGGCAAAGGCCATGAAGGTGGTCTCAGGAATCGGAAATGAACCAAGAATCGGACCACTCCCAAACAAGATAGGCCTTATATACAATGTTCCTTTCCCCGGAGGTGGAATCTACATATATATAAGATATCCTCTTTAATTATATCTTTCATTTTTGTAATTATAAGTTTTATTATCTTACAGAGTTCATTTATACTAATAAAATATATGTATACCCATTTCTTGTTGGCGAGAACAACTTGTTTGATGGCAGAAACGAATTGATCGACGGAAGGATAAGGCATATAGAGTCTCTTGGCTCCGGCTTGGAGACGGTGACCGTTTTGGTCTGGTCGGAATAGCATGATCCGACCATCTTCTGTTCTGTAAGCCTTCAGCCCTTCATATAAACCCTAATCATATATACCCAAGCCACCATTATACATAACTCTTTTTTAAATTTTTAATAGTTTAATGCATGCAAGATACCAAACCTGGCCATACTGAAGAACGGCAGCGCAAGGGTTGAGTTGCAAATCAGCAAAAGGAACAATCTTGCCCTCTTGGAAATCTTCTCCATGGTTGCACTTGGCCACGTACATGTTGTCCGTACGAACGAACCCAAATGCCAACTCTTCCCACTTCACATTCGCATACTTTTCATCCGAAACACTGAAAAAGTTTGACATACAAAAAATAGTCGTCAATCATAATAGTTCATACAATAAGTATATATAAAAAAATTATGCCATGTTATTTACTTTTTCTTAGTATAAATCTTCTGTTTTTGTTTCTTTAATGATATATAAAGATTTGATCACGTACCTTGTTGGAAGAGGTTGATGAGTAGAAGGAGCCATTGATAAGCTTGTTTGAGTCGAGTTGCTTCGTTGTAAGAAATTTTGAGTCGTCGTCTATAGACCTTTGGACTGCTTCTCTTTATTTATATACACACTAAATAATATACACGTTTACAAAAATTTATTTATTTATGTTTTTAATCATAATAATAAGCGTAAACGAATACAACAGAATCTCTTTCAACCATTTCTTTTTTTTGGTCAAACTTTTTAAAACTCTTTCTGTAAAAAGAAATATTAACTTGTATTATTTCGAACAGGAAGGCCAGAAACAAAAGCGATTAGGTCATGATATTACAATTTTTACTGTGCATGTTTATTAATTTAAAATTTAATCAGTGATCAATTTCTTCTATATGTCGACTGTTTTCAATTTATTCGTTTATTCAACACTATCATTGGAGTTTCCGAATTCTTTGTCTAATTAATTAAAATTGTCCGGTTATTTGACTAACCTTTTTTCTAATCAGAAATGATAATAAATGGGAACTCTAGTTAGATCACAACATAATTATCACGTGGAGAATACTATACGCTTACTTTACATTCTCTATTTAATCATATTTTGGAGAAAATGGGATGGCTGAAAGAGAGTGTGTTTAAAATGCAAATGTGTTCCTAGTTAGGTGGAGAGGGTTAACGGGTAGGAAGGAGGGTAGGTCAATTCAAATGTATGTATGTGTGTGTTACTGTCTATTACCTACTGATAGATAAAAACTTATAACACAAGAACTACAAGCTGTAAAATAAGATAAAAAAAAGATATGTGTATTATATGTATTTTTATGTCAGCTCAAATTCTAACTTTGATTCATATGCGGCTACTTCGAATTTGCAAATTACTCGAAACCACAGCGTTGTATCTTTATTTTTGGACATCCAAAGTTGAAACACTCGTTTCCCTAATGAATATCACCACTCTTCTTCTATTGTTTCTTAGCCTAAGATTAAAGCATATTATACAAGTTATCCATTGACTCGAGGTCTCGAGTCACTGCTGCAACGATGGCGCCTTTGGATTTTGAGCAAATTCGTGAGAGTTTAGCTTCTCATTCATCACTCTGAATTTCTCTTTTATCCTCTTTATCTGTACCACAACATGAAATCATTATTAAACTAAATTGTAACCTAGTAAGTTCTTGCTTCAATGCCAAAGAGGAAAGAAACATTGATCTTAAAAGTCAGGGTTTGAAGTTTTGGTTTACCCTTCTCAGCTCGATCTCCGTACTCCGTTTCTTTTGATCAAGTGATTGCCGTAGATTTGTGATGTCAAAAATACTATCCAGGTCGTCTTCAAATGCATTTTCCAACTCTTCCCGCAGAAGAGCAGGTAACTTATCAACGATGGGCATTAGAAGAAAACAGTTGAACTGCAGAAAAACACATATACAAACTTTTAACGTATGAGTCATTTTGGAAGCAAGAATCTGTGTACAATTGAATAGAGAGCATATTCAACCTTTAACTCAGCAGAGGCTAGAAAGTACTCTCGTATGCCCTGGAATATTTGTTGAACCAATGCATAGACAATTCTCTCAGAAGAAGGAGCAAGCTTGCGGTTCCAAAGAGTGCTATCTAGAAGATCAGCTAACCGCATTTCTGTTGTCTGGATACTGGAACCTGAATCGATGTTTGAGGCCAGATGGCTTAGCTTTACATCTGATCTTGACTTTGTGTCTACTGTGCCACCTGGTCCATCTTGGGGAAGACTAAATCCTATGGGATTACCTGATGTAGTAAGTTGCTCTGTTCCGCCAAATGAGTCCAAGAATTGACGTAGACCAGCTCGGTTCTATATAACATTGATAAAAGATATGGAATTAGAAATTGACACCAAATCGGGATAAGTTTTTATGTATCCTTAACGAGAACAGTTTTCCTTATACTATTAATTTGATATGCACATCATTCAGTTCAACTGAAAAAGAGCTATAAAGCTGTTGACCTTGTTGTGAAGAGACCATGTAACATAGCGAGTGGTACTTGCCAAGTCCTCCATACATCTGCAATTAATATAAAACCGAAGGAAGATTACTCACTGAAGCTCACTAAAACACTGGTAGAAGGCAATGCAAACTGGGTTTTATAATCACTAAGTGTTGGAAAACATAAGTTAAGTGCATGAAATGGAAATAGATTTACTTGTCACGACATGATTTTTCTGTGGACTCCACAAAACTGTTGAAAGCTGAAGCAACCCGCTTGAGAAACACCTCATGCCCACTTAAGTATTCACCTTCTTTCTATCAAAATATAAAACATACATCATGAAATTTGCTGGAAAAGAAAACTGAGCTGGACCTCCTCAAACCAAAGAAAACAGTGCCTACCTGAAGAAGATATACAGAAATTGGAAGCAATCTCTTGAGAATGTGTAGAAGCCTCGCCCCTAACTACACCAACACAAAACAAACGGACATGAGAATTGAAACTTTCTGTATGGAATGATAAACATGTTGATAACAAAAATTCAGATGAAAGTATCCCTAAACATAGTTCCTGTAACCATATGTTTACTAAATAAATCTTGAGGAAAAATAAAGTTGCAGCAAATCTCAAATCTGAATTGTGGTAGGATTCTATATGTAGTGTTATATTTCAATATTTCCTATCATGTATAACTAAATTTATTAGTAAGACTGCTTTCCATCCTCCACAAAAGAAGAAGAATACAGTAGACATATCTTTATCACCTGATGAAGGAAAGGTTCAAACGTCTCACGAGCCTTTGCAACTGCTATAACGCAAGCTGTTCTACAACAGCAAACAAGAGAAAAGAGAATAAGAGGTCCATAGAAAACATGAAAATCATTGCAGCTTAGATAAGATACTGAAAACGGGTCTGAGATACAAAAACAATAAAACTCAGAACTGTGTTGCATCTCAGCAATGCTATAACACCTGGAATAGTTCGTTCCATCGTGAATATCCTCAACTCCACATGCATTCACAATTTCCTCCCGTGTTATTGGGGGACATTTAATAGCACCTACTAGAAAACGGAACTCAGCCATGGCACGGTGATACTGTGCACCCCCGTAAAGACGCATCCCTGCATTCTGTAAACGAAAAAGAATTTGGTCATGTTCTTCTATAATACTTGAAGGTTCAGCGAAGATCTCTTTTCTTTGTTTCCAATTTTTCTTTGGCCCACATGTTTCATCGGTCAATCTTTGATCATATTACAATCCATGTACAAGGACAAGACAGCTGGATTATGAAGACTACGCCCAACCTTCTCTATATAGTAAGAAGTTTCTGGATCAAGGGAAACACTTACTGGTATTAACTTATGTGGGAACTGGAGACCATCAGTACCAACAAATGCTCCTCCTTGTGTCCTTTCATCTTGTAATGTCTCACCTGTAAAACATCATGTAAGTTATTAACTATCAAAGAACCTAACATAAAGAGAATGCTGATATAGAATGTGCTTCCGCAAGTAATCAAAGTATCATGACCAATGATTGATTGATTAGCATACATCATTTCGTGTGTAATCATCGCACTCTGGCGACTCAGTCTAACTGAACACTATGCATTTAACTAAACTCATATTGCAAAAATCCAGTTCAACTACAACCACAAACAAGAAAGATTATTACCAAAGACAGTGACAGGTAAAGAACAGAGCAGTAACATTACCAAATTTATCTGGAGGGGCCACAACCGTTCCTTTCAATAACAATGATAACTGGTCGTGAAAAATAAAAACAAAACAGGTGAGAAAACACAACACTGATCAATACTAACAAAGGTAATTCGTACGTCAATCAGAAAAGAATGATACAGTGAGTTTAAAGTTTAAGGGCATCCAACACGGCAAACTTACAATCAATTTAAATTAGTAGCAAGTCCTAGATGTCATTAACTGTTTCATAATTATTTGTGTCAAAAATCAATTAGAAAGAGAAAGTACCGGTGACCAAAAAAAAAGAGAAAGTACCAAATAAACTTGCTGTTGTAGCACAAAAATTATTATTCTTAGAGTCCAGGAACAGATGAAAAATATATGAAGGCATACTTATAAATCTTAAAATTCGGAATGCTCCTACAGTTACCTTGGTTAAGAAGAGATCATGGAAAGTCCTGCCTCTCTCTTTGAGTTTTGCTTCATCTAAAGAGCTGCATTGAAAGGACCACCAATGCGTTTCTCAAGTCAGTAGAGGACAATTAAACAGTCTAAAATCACGTAGACATTTTCAGAAAAAAACAAATTGCAACCTAAGTTCCTTGCTAACGGTATCTAGTTTTCTGACTGTACTGCGGTACTCCTTTCCTAAAAGTGGAATGATCAATGGAACACTCTCTTTGTACCTGAAAATAGAATGGCATCAAGTCAAACAAAAATGTAAACTAGAGAGGACACAGAAGCTGGAAAATCACATACAACAAAGAGAAGGTTTACCTTTTCCAGAGTAGTTCTTCTAGAAACAACCTCAGTTTACTAATACCAATTCTATTCTTTTCCTGCTTAGTCAGCAAACGGCCTAACTTCTTCTCTAAAGATGAAATGTCTTCCATTTCTCTAAGTGACACAGCCTGCAATAAAAACCACACACAGTTGGAATCCATGAAAAGAATTAGGAATCAGAAAGCAGAACATAGACCTGTTTGAAGTCGTCATTGGACGTATATACTGAATCCTGCCCATAGCCGACTCTTCCGGAAGGTACAGACGTGAAAAAAGGGGAATCGCCCAATAAGGAGCTGTCAAGTGCGCTTGCAGGAGGTGAGAGGAAGACTTCCACGTCGGATGAACATGAGAATTGAGGGATTTTGGTGTCAAGCTTTGTGGAAACAACAATTGTCCTAGAAAGCTCAGGATCAACCTACATGAATAAGGAAACAAATTTAAAAGAAAAATAAGGTTAAGGTTAAACTCATTGGAGTTTACGTAAAGTCTCATACTTGCATCACTATCCTTCGAGTAGTTGCAATACTCCAGTCACTGCTGTCTTCGAGGCATAAAATAATGAACTCTTTGTGTTGCATCTTTGCTCGGACTAGAGCTTCCACAGCCCGTGCTTGAACCTAAGAGAAAGAACAAGTAACCACTCTCAAATCTGAAATCAAGCAAAGCCAAAAAATTAAATCAGCCAGCAGAATTGGCTGGAAAGCCATAGAAAAAAAAACCTGGAGTGCTCGGTTTTTGAGTCCTGGTGCAGGAGCTATGAGTCCAGGTGTATCAATGATGGTAAGGTTGGGACAGTACTTATACTGCACTTTCACAATAATCTCCTTGGCAGAGAATGGGCATGGCTCTTGCTCCAGCCTCATGTTCTCGGCTTCAATATACGCCTAATTCCAAAATCATACAACAAACTTCATTAACATGAGAAAGCATTTACTTAAGTATTTCTCAAAATCTTCCAGAAATCGGCAGAAACAAGCAATTGAAAGTAAATAATAACAAAAAATCACCTGGATTTGAGAGAGAGATTTGGGGAGAGCAACGGAAGGATCATCATCGGATCCGAGATGACAAAGCGGGAAGTGACACTGAGGATCGTACTTCATATGAAGAGTAATGGGGCGGCGAGTCTTGGTTCCGCCGCCGACGTGGTTAAATTGAAACCCCATGAGAGCTTCAACAAGCGCACTCTTACCGTCCGTCTGCTGTCCAACCACAAGCACCGCCGGTGCTTCGAAAGGCGTCTCCAATTCCTGCGCCAGAGCGTGTAACTCATTGTAAGCCTCGTACAGACTCCACCGCTCCTCAATCGCAGCGTCGTACTCCTCCTCCACCGTCACCGATTTTGGCACCGTAACATCCGACATCGTCAAAGATGGGCAGGCAAGAGGAAGGAAGGAAGAGTGTGAGAGTCTTTAGTTTTCCTCGCCGTGGAATTTAGCAGATACCGCTATTTCTTTTTAAATTTTTCCTTTTCTTCGTTTCAAAATAAATTATTTGTGTTACGCATTACCATACGCGCATACATGGCGCGTTGGATAAACGTTCTCCTCTAAATGTAAAAAAGAGCGCGTGAGGACAATAAAAGGATTCTTGTTTTTATTTTTGGTCGGCAAATATAAGGATTTTTTCCTTTTTTGTTGACCAATAGTATAAACAGAAATATTATCTCCAAGGATTTTACAAAAATTGTATTTTTTTTTTTGTGTGATTACGATCAAACAAAATGAAGTACAAAAATTGTGTGATTTTACTCGAAGGGGAATTAGTAATGGTTTTATGCAAATGAGGACTATTGGCCTTTTTCCCATTTAAAGATGATCTAATAGTAGTAACTTTTATTGTTAGGACATGAAGAAAGTTTAATGAGTTAAAATTGTAAAAAGAGGCGTTGAATCTAACAAAACTGGTTTAGAAGCCAAAAGGAGACTTGGTCCGTGTCCCTCCTTCACCGTACTGCTCGTTCCATTTTCTCAATTCGTTCATCGTCGTTGCATCATACGCCACCGACGGACTTACCTGTTATTGCATTCAAATGATGATACTCCACCGACCAGAACAAAGAACAAAGAACAAAAAAACATAAAACAAAGGTGATGTTTTCTTTAAGACATTGATACAATACCTTAGCTTTTGACTGAATGAAGTCGTCCAAACTCAGAGGCCGTAGATCAGGAGCTGCATTTGCTACCGAACCCTGAGGATTTCGCATTGCAAAAGCATCAAGTGATTTGTGATTGCATATATTATTTTCCACAACAACAATAAAAATTAATTGTGCAGGTCTATATGCTTGTTGTTACCTTGTTTTCCTCTTGTAACAATTCTTGAACAGGTCTGTACGCAGCAGCTATGCATAGATTCTACCATTTAAATAAGAAAAAAAATTATAAATAATATAATTTTCAAACTCAAACTTGTAAATTAAACTGCTAATGACCAAACCTTGAGATCACTTCCTGAGTATCCTTCGGTCTCCTTTGCAAGTTTATCAAACTCGAAACCAGTTTCAAGATTTTCTGGAGTAAGAAATATCTTCAAAATCTTCAACCGGTTTTCCGTATCTGGTAAATCGACATATATCCTATAAACAGAAACCCCAAAGTAAAAGACAAACATCAATAATGAAAGACGGATATTCCAAAGGAGAGATTGAAAACTAAAGTGAGGGTTTTACCGTCTTGGTAGCCGACGAATGACAGCATCATCAAGATCAAAAGGTCGGTTGGTGGCACCGAGAATGAGTATTCTTTGGCTATCTTTTGATCTGAGTCCATCCCAAGCTGCCATAAACTCATTCCTCATTCTTCGGGTTGCCTCATGCTCAAAAGCACCACCACGCGCACCCAACAAACTGTCAACCTACCCGACAATAAAAGGAATTACAGTCAGTCCTTGAGAAACACATTTTACCCATCCCAAAAGTACTCCTTCTAAAAGAAAAATAACTGAAATAGCATGGTAATATCAACAAAGCTAAATAATTTCTCACCTCATCAACAAATATAATTACAGGCGCTAGTTTGCTTGCAAAGGAAAACAAAGCCTTTGTGAGCTTCTCTGCATCTCCAAACCACTGTGCCAAACAATGGACAAAGTTGACTTAGTCAGAACCAATGAAAGGCGATGGATAGAGATTATTTAACCACATTTAGTCGATGGAAAAGTTATTTTATAGGTCCTTAGACAATCTCCTTTTTTATATCTGAAAATGTTTCCAAGACAATAATTGATACTGGCAATATCACTGTAACAGTTCCATAGAGCATACTAAGGTTCCGTGTACCTTTGAGGTGAGCGTTGAGCCAGTTATGCTAATAAAGTTTGCCCCTGCTTCTGTTGCAAGCGCCTTAGCAAGTAGCGTTTTACCCGTACCAGGAGGACCAAAAAGCAATATGCCTTTGCACGGCTGGAAATGAAAGACTCACCCAATCAGAAAAACCCAGCCTAGAAAATTTAAGTACACAGCCAAGAAAATAATGACATGTATATAATAGAATGTGATACCCGCAAGAGATTTCCACGGGTGAAAAGCTCTGGCCTTCTCATGGGAAGAATAACCAACTCATTTAGTGTCTTCTTTACATGTTCAAGAGCACCAATGTCGTCAAACTTGACCCCGATTTCTCCTGGAGCAACCACAGCTGACACAAAATTGGTTTCATATTCATCCTTCGCAATATTCTGCAAAAACAAAAATCTCTGTCAACATCATTATTACTCAAGAGTATTCAACATCCATTTAACAGACTACCAGGGGAGGAAGGAACTAAACCTTCAAGTTATGTGAGGGCTTTCGAGAAATATCTTCTTGTGCCTTTAACCTTTCAACTGAAATCTCAATGCTTCAAAAGAGGAAGACAACAGTAAGATAAAATAAATCAACGGATAAATTAGACCCCAAAGATCAATCAACAACCATGCCATTACCTCTCACGGGGAAGAATCAGACGGCCTTCTTTAATCGATGGGCTAGGACAAGAAGATAAGTAGTGGTTTCTGGCCCAGCCAATAACCTTTTCCGCTCCTGCAGAAACAGCATAAACAAGTTTCTGAGCTCTCTTGGTCACAACACAAGTAATTGCGTTTTCATCACAGAAAGCAAGAATTAAGAACAAATGATTGCATCAATATAAAACACATGGAACTGCATCCTATTTCATTAAATGCAATCATAAAATTAACAATAGTGATTGAAAAAATGTCAATAACATCAAGGGTAATTTGAAAGTCTGAAAGATCTAAACAGGCGTGCAAGTAAATGCCTTATCGTAGATGTCTCCTAATAATCAGATGCTAGCCATCACAGCAGCAAATGAAATACATAACAGAAAGTAAAGGCAAGCTTGATATCCTCAACAAGCAACTTTATCCATACACAACACTGCTAAGACATAACATCATTGCAAAGACATAACGAGTAATCACATACATAATAAACCAGGTATTCATAGGAGTTACACACTTTGCTTTGTCAATATCACGCCATCGGTGTTCACTTGGTACAAGTCTGTGCATAATAACTCGTTTTCCTCAAGCACCTGGGGAAAGAGCTCTCAAAGTGTTATTATGATTATGAGAAGATCGCAAATTGACTCCCATTTCTCCAAACGAGATCCAATCTAGATGTATGTACCTTAAGTAGTTCATTTAAATTGCTTCGTGAAATCACAATTCTTCTATCTTCTCCAAGTTGTTTGTTGAAAACTACGAGGCTTTCTTCTTCCTGCACCAAAATGAGAAACAAAGAAAACAAGAACAATATTAAGCAAGACATATGGAACAAATAAATATAAGAAGCAGATAACAGTGTGGGCTATGTGGGTATTTGCTCCCAGAATATTGATTGCAAATGAATTGACATCGAAAGAAATTTGCGTATATTACTATGTTTTGTTAACAGAGATTATCTAATTCTGAACCAGTCTATGCTATCTCACGGTAGTTAAAAAAACATCGATGTTTGATTGGTTATCTAAAGTCATGTAAGAAAGTTATCAGAAGACTTAAGGCAATACCTTAGGAGGGAGTAGGCTCATAACATTAGTGAAGAGCTTGTATATCTCATTATCCTCTGATGTTTTCCTTCCAGTGAGTCCCTCAGTGAGACGCTTCAACGGAAGGGGCTGCAAGACACAAAGGCATTTATGATAAACATTTTTCGAATGTATGAGTTGGGATTGGAACAACAAATGGATGTGTTGTAATGTCAGGAAGGTGAAGCGAGGCACGCAAGTTCTCATTCAGAGTCTTGCACATATGAAACTAATTTGACCACAGATATCAAAATGCGATTAATACAAAGTCAGGAATCAATGCATGTTCAAGATGTTTAATACTGTACATTGATAATGTTGGTAACTGAAATTTGATGTGCATACAAGAGTACAAGTTTTACGAAATTATCCCAGTAGATACGTACTAAGACTATCAATTAAAGTTTCTTTTAGATTTAGCTAACATACCAGTTTCGCAAGACGGCCAAAGTTTGGGAGTATCATCGTCTGTCCACAAAAAAAAAAGGTTAAAAGAAGAAAGAAAGCAAACGATTTGTTTACTGATAAATAACAAAAGAAGACCCAATGAAAATTGACACGGGAGAAAGGCTTACAAATTTCTCTCTCTCTTTTGAGCCTGTTTCAATCTTGTTTCGTCCGCAGATCATTACAACAGGACCTGACAATTTATCAAACATTTCCTGAACTTTGTCTACAAACTCATTTCGTTTTGACTTAGGTACAGCTCTAGACAACCACTGGGACGAGTCGGGAAAATAGACAATAAGTGGTTGCCTGGATTGCAAAACCTACAAACACAAAGGAAAAAGGGAATAAATTAACGCCACTTCAAGTGTATGTATCTTGGAGAAAGTGTATGCTAACTGCATTCAAAGTCAAGCTACTTCAAACCTCATATCTTAGGGCATATACATAATAAATTTCCAGCCTAAGAACGCAGCATATGTTGAACAGCCCATATATTTAAGTTTCAAATCAAACTAAATATAATTACTACTGCTGGACTGATCTGATCTGAACTATCATATAATCCCAGTGTATTATGTTAGCTAAAAAGCAACACGAAAACATAATGTAGATTCCACACATACCTCACTTAAAGCCTCCATGGCAATATAGCCATCTTCGGCCTGCATATCCAAATCATGCTTTAGGTCTCCAACTGCACAGACAATATATAATTTAGCTATGTTTACGTAAGATGTCAATTGTCTACATACAGATTTCCAAATATAAAACGATCACACATCAACAATATAGAATGCCATGAAATAAATATACCATCTATCCAGTGCATATGTAGCTTATGCGAGTGCTCTGTTGGTTTCTTTTCGCTTCCTTCTGATGAAGTATCAGCTTCAATGTCAAATATGACAGCAACACGATTTCCATTCACCTCATAGACCTCTCCACGTTGTCCGCTAGATAATGGCCTGCGGGTATATAAATTTTGGTTGAAGGACAAACCAAGGGCATCTACTATCCTTCATACATAATATTTATCATGCCATGGTTTATTACTTCTACTGCTCTGTGAGTTCAACATGTGTACCAAAAATATCAGATGTTACATTTGCAGGCATGTCAAATTGCTGAGGAAACCATGGATGATATACTATTATGAGATACAACCTCATCAACCTAGTGATGATATTGGTAAGCACGCAAAAACTAGTCATTCAGTTAAATAATCGTATTGTGAGTTGGAGAGCTTACAAACAATCACAATTAAGGTCCATGTGAAAGTACTACTATATGAATAGGCAGAGCAAGCAGAGATCAATTCAAATAATATGAGAGTCATAAATAATATATCATATAGCGTAATATTCTTCCGCAGTTTGTGTTGAACATTTAAATTGTAACAACAATGTTAGAGGAAATTATCACACAAGTGAATCAGTAAACTACCTGTACTTCGCATCACCCTTCTTAGAGGGTCCAACATATTTTACTCGATCTCCTGCAAACAATGTAAACACAAGTAGAAATGAGGAGAAAGGAGAGTACAAAGAGAACTTAGTAGTCTGACAAATAGATGAGAAAAGAATGAAAAGCTAAGAGAGAAAGACAATACCAAGAAAAAGGAAGACTAGATAGGATAAAAAATTACTAAATCAAACTCATTTAGCAAACTGGTACATTCAAGTCTACCTAGCAATGATAATGATGACGATGCCTTTTAAAGCCTTGTTATTGATGAGACTATTGATGTTTACCTTTCTTTGCTGGTCGCCTGGCTTTATCAGAAAGCTCAACCGCTGCCCCTTCACAAGCTTCACCAGAACCATGTAATTCTTCTGCTACTAACTGCCAAAATTTAGAGCAGATGAGAAAATATTCGGCAATTTCTGATACTCAGTTTAACGCAATATCGGTACACACTAAATTTTCTGAATCTCAAATACTGCAATCATACCTTTTCAAACTCCTCAAGTTTTGGCACAATTTTCTTGATCGCTTCCTCAGAAACCTCGAGGCAAGCTTCATCATTTTCACTCCCATCTGTTTTCGCTTCAGAATCCTCTTCGTTATGAGCACCAGATTCGTCCTCAGCTTCAGACTCTGTCGTGCTCTCCTCTGCTTCCGCGTCTGCGTTCTCACCATCGGATTCAGAATCTTCATTATAGTCATCAGCAAAATCCTGATCCAGAATCAACAAAGTTTATATAAACACAGGAAAAAACAGAAAGAAAAATGGTGGAATGTAATAGCCTAATATGCATATTACTCAAAAGAATCTCACATATGGGGCAAGAACGCTGCTGTCAAGAATCAACAGGGGAACTTGTACATCTCGAGCAAGTGCTCGTACCAACCTCTCCCGGTAAAGTTCAGTACCTGAATAAACATTTAAAAAATTCTTGGTCATCTAACAGTTCCTCGATACTTATATTTTGATAACAGAAGCGCAACAACAAATACTGGTCTGCATTTTTACTATAGTCAAAAAGCAAACCTGGAACACTCTGGAGCAACATTCTTCCACTTGAAGACTCTAAACGGGAACCATATATGGAAGTGGCATTCTTCTGTTTAATATGGGAGGTAACACATTCCACCAAAATATTTTTAGTGTGGTCGCTGTGAAAGGAGCATAAGCAGAATCCATAAGTGGAAATGAAGAAAGAAACACAATAACAAAGAAAAATATATGTTGTCGATTATTACTGGATATAGTAGGGGAAGGTCTCCCACGAAAGCTGTATTTTATCCCAAGGTTGGACTCTCCGTAAGAATTCATTTTTGAATCTTTCTCTTCTGTTAAGCAAAGGTGACTCTTTCTTTTTGCATTCACTGGCAAGCTTCTCATTATTGAGCCATTCTATTTGGTCCTGTTCTCCAAGTTGAGCATGATAATCTAAATGCCCAGCACCGCCATTACTTTTCTCCTTCCCGGTTTTTCCATCATCTACGCCATTCCCTTTGTTCAAAGAGATATGCTTATCGTCACTAGCATTCCTGCCATCACCTTCCGAACTAAAACTACGCAACTGGCTATTCTTCAAAATACTCAAACAATTTCCCGAGGCAATCGTACTACCACGGTTAGAAAATGAACCGAGAAGATACTTTCTTGTCAAATTTTCACTTCTTGTTAAATGATTTGTTAATGTATCTGTGAATACATAAGATCTGGAAACCGTATAGTCACGAATGGCTGGCCTAACTAAGTATTTGGCTTGCTGCAATGCCAAACCCCATCTCTGGTTCCTCTTTAATGCCCTCGTATACATCACAGAGTCCCTTCTCTCAGATTCCAATATTACTACAATAGAAAAAACAAAACATATATCATTGATTTTGCAGGGTCCATTTACACTGCACCATCTAACCTATATGCATTGAAACATGTAATTGCACCATTTATAAAAAAAACCAAACCCGAAGTAAAAACCAAAACATGCTAGAGTAACTCCGAAAGAAACACAGGAATAACACACTTCAAAATCACATAGAAAATTATGAAATGATTTTACCCCATAATGGCAAATCCTATGTAACAAAAACGCAATGAAAGATTTGGCATCAATAGAGTAATGATGGTATATTCAGCTATTATTCATTCAGCTATTATCGTTTGCCCATAAATATTACAAAACACGCACCTTTCTAACAGAGATGGACAAAATCAGTTCTATTCATTCCTCAAGCTATAAGGATAATAACCAAATCAGGCTTGAAGCAGAGAACGAGACGTAAGTAGGAACGAGATAGGGTGAAGGTTGTTAGAAAGAGATAGAGAACCCCGACAGAGGAGAGAGAGAGAGAGAGACCGATCTGAGTAGGTTCTTCTGTGGAGCTATGGGTTCGCGAGTTCACCTCTGTCGATGCAGTGATGTCGTTTTGACGCGCAAATACCTTCATATGGACTTTGGACAAAAAAAAAAAAAAACCTTTCTTATGGATGTGGGCCGAATTCCATAGGCCCATTAATCATATAAGAGTCGGTATTTGTTTCCTTAGTTTAGACAAAAAAGCCCTAAAGTTGTTGGATTTCACAATCTTACCCCTATTAAGCCGCGCTTATCTCGAACAACCTGTAGAGAGAGAAGAAGCTTTTGGGGAAAAATCGATCGAAAACCCTAGGAGAGAGAAAAAAATTCTACAAGGAGACTAATGGCGACAGCGAATCCTGGCCGTGGAGGTGGTAGAAGAGGCGGTGGACCAATGGATGACGACAAGTTGGTCTTCGAGACGACGGAAGGGATCGAGCCCATCACTAGTTTCAATGACATGGGCATTAAGGAAGATGTGCTTCGCGGTGTCTACGAGTTTGGCTTCGAGAAGCCTTCCGCGATTCAGCAGAGGGCGGTTATGCCGATTCTTCAAGGCCGAGATGTTATTGCCCAAGCTCAGTCTGGTACTGGGAAGACATCTATGATTGCTCTCTCCGTTTGCCAAGTCGTCGACACTTCTTCGAGAGAGTATGTTTGTCTGTTCCATTTTGCTGGGGAAACCCTCATATCAGTTTTGAACTTTACTTGCTTTGCTCGGATTCTTTTTTTTTTCTCAACCCCCTTACGCCCGGATTTACATTTCTAGTTTTTGTTTCTTATCAATTTTTCCAACTGGTTGGTGGGTTTTGTGCGTGTTGATAGTTGGATTCTCTCAATTTTGATTCGATTTGTTTTGTCTAGCTTGTAGAATAGATGAACTAGTTTTGATTCATCGATGTTACCAATGTATTTCTTTTTATGAGAAGTTGTGGTAGTTGCTGGATTCTCTATTTCGAGTGATTGGGATATTTTATACAGGTTTACTCATCAGTTTGGGTGTATCTCTGACTGCAGGGTTCAGGCCTTGATATTATCCCCAACAAGAGAGCTGGCTTCACAAACGGAGAAGACAATACAAGCTATTGGATTACACGCTAATATTCAGGCACATTCATGCATTGGTGGGAAGAGCATTGGAGAAGACATCAGGAAGCTGGAGCATGGTGTTCATGTTGTATCTGGGACACCTGGTCGTGTCTGTGACATGATAAAGAGGAGAAGTCTACGAACCAGAGCTATTAAACTTCTGATTCTTGATGAATCTGATGAAATGCTGAGCAGAGGGTTCAAGGACCAAATCTATGATGTTTACAGATATCTTCCACCCGATCTTCAGGTGCAATTTCACTGCCCAAATTTATTTGTTTATTCGTGTTTTTTTAGCTGTCATTGCATTGGATTGATAGGATTTTAGGGTGTTAAAAACCTTTTAGTCACTGTTAAGTTGCTTGTATGTTTCATGTGCAGTTTTGGTAGCTATTAACTGTATTAGGATCAGCCAAATTCCATGTAATGATAGTTCAATTCTAATACGTTTGTTTACAGGTTTGCTTGGTTTCTGCAACTCTACCTCACGAGATTTTGGAGATGACATCCAAGTTTATGACGGAGCCAGTGAAGATACTTGTGAAGCGTGATGAGCTGACTCTTGAAGTATGTTTCTGCTTTTCTATGCTCTTTGATAGTTTTCTTACAGTAGGGTCAAAGTCGTATTCTTCACTGGCTAACTTTTGTATAATCTTTTCAGGGAATCAAACAATTTTTTGTAGCTGTTGAGCAGGAGGATTGGAAGTTTGATACACTCTGTGATCTGTATGACACACTTACTATCACTCAAGCTGTTATCTTCTGCAATACAAAACGAAAGGTAATTCTGGTTCTCATCTTAAACTATGCAGCTGTACCTGAAATTTATTTTAAATGTTTTAATTGATCTAGTATCTGAATTTTGTTATCATTAATTAAGCTTCCAATACTGTTATCTTAACTTGATTTGCAACCTTGTAAATGCATTAAAATTTATACACTTGGGTGAATATGTAGGTTTTTATTCCTCAAAAAAATAACAATACAACTCCACTGCTCTAGAGTACTTGCAATCTGTACTCACCTGCATCTATCTAGTAGATTACTTGAGCCTCCTAATATATCGTGTGATACTGTAAACCAGTGCTGACGCTTTTTCTACTGCTTTGTAATTAGTGTTTAATTCTTGAATTATTGTTTCTTTTCAATAGTTCCCTCAACTCTATTTATGCATTTGTTATAGGTGGATTGGCTAAGTGAGAAAATGAGAACTAACAACTTCACAGTCTCATCAATGCACGGGGACATGCCTCAGAAGGAGAGAGATGAGATCATGAATCAGTTTCGGTCAGGTGACAGTCGTGTTTTGATCACTACAGATGTATGGGCACGTGGGATTGATGTGCAGCAAGTAAGTCATTACTTAATAACGATGCAGGAAATAAAATTCAGTCCCTCTCTGTTATGATATGGTTGAACTGACATTAAAATCTTTGTTTATCAGGTTTCTCTTGTCATCAATTATGATCTCCCCAACAACCGTGAGCTCTACATCCATCGTATTGGTCGATCTGGTCGATTCGGGCGTAAGGTAAGTTTCATTCTAATATCGGTGTTGTTTGTTTACTGTTGACATAGCGCACACACATCTAAGCTAAAGTATTCGTTTCCTGAGATACTAAATGGATATCTTTTTAACCAACTTGATTATAGGGTGTTGCAATCAACTTTGTTAAAAGCGATGATATCAAGATCCTCCGAGACATTGAGCAGTACTACAGTACCCAGATTGATGAGATGCCTTTGAATGTAGCTGATCTTATCTAAAAGACATTGTCTGAGACTTTTGTGCTTTCAGCGGGGGAGTGTCTGGGATTAGAAAGTATTGTTCAGAGCTTCTGTCAAATTATTGCGCTATTTTATGGTGTGAATCACTCAATACCTACCCCTTTGATGATGTTCTCTTTGAGTTTTTGTTGCCCTTTTGAACACATAAACTCACTTGTGGTAAATGTTTAATGGCTTGAGAAGCGATTTAGGTTTAGGGTTTGGATTGGACCGTATGGGTTTATCTTTTCCTCGTAATTGATTTTGGTTGTTTTGATTGCGAGTCAAATCTCTCAACTACCATTACCTGTAAGACTATCTTTGTCGACAGTTGAAATGGTTCATGTTTCTTTTAATATTTTGTAAAACTTTTATTTGCAAACGCCAGCTTTTGATGATGATTACAAGAACCAAGTAAACGAAACTATTAAATGCCAATAGCATCCTTAACAGAGTTTTTACCAAAAACCTAAAGCTTGGGGGAGAAGTAGCTTAGAGAAGATCTTCAAATCCACCACCATCTGCCTGATTATAATCATCATCGTCGTCATCACCATCATCATCATCATCAAAGTCTTGATTATGATTGTAATCTCCGTTATCATCTTCTTCTCCTTGTGATTCCTCCTCAACAACTTCCTCATCATCTTCTCCTTCTTCTTTCTGTTCCTTACCTTGAGCCTTAAGAAACTGAGCTTCAAGCTTTTCAAACACATCCAACTTGTGCAAATCTGCATCTTGACTCCACTTAGCTCTCTTGACAGGCCGTTCTCTTGGTGTATCTCCGAGAAGCTCTTTAGGGAAGTTATCAGGTCTAAGAAGAAGGAAATCATAGAACGATCCTTTCTTATTAGAAGAAGAAGACGTGCTCTTGGCCTTCACCGAGTCTGAATACCCCTCAATGTCAAAACTCTCATTCTCTATCTTAGGAACACCATCGCCTAGGTAATTAGGCGAGCTCCTCCAAAACCTATTGAAACTAAGGTAGCTCGAATCCAACTGCGAGTCTAGTGAGATAGATCTCGGATCAGGTAACGTAATTTCAGGGTAAATCACAAAAGCAGTCCCAACCCATCTTCTCTGCGACATCTTCGAGTGCCCAAATTCACCGTCTCCCTCGAATCTACGAGATGTGCTGATCAGAACTCAGACGCACGCGCTGCTGGAATTGAGAACATTTTATATACGATGTCAAATAGAATAGAAACTAGGTTTTGAACCGCGCTACAGCGCGGGGGAAATAATTACTTATATATAAATTTTAACGGATTTTTAAAAATAATTTATTTAACCTTTTACTAAAAAAATATATTTTAACGGATTAAAATATATTAAAGTTTAATTTTATTACAGTGCAATCGATTACAATAAATCATATATTTGTATAATAAGTTTAATTAGATTACCAAAAAAATATGTTTAAATAAAATAATAAAAGGAAAAAGCGAGTAAATAATAATATATTGAGTTTTGCTACAATTAAAAAAAAGGTGAAAATTTTATAGCACGAAATAATATTTATCGATAAATTATTCAATTTGACAATTTTTGTAGTAGAAGTAGGAATAGACGTAAAAATTACATAATACAATATATTTTTTGAAGGACCAACCCGTAACATAATTCATATAGTAAAAAACATTATTCACAACTCGCTTTACCATTATAATTGTGATTTTAACAAACTACCCGTGAACTATCTAAAATTTACGTAGTTTGATATACAATATTTTATCAATAAAACTTATGTCTCCAAATTTACATCTATGTATTGAAAACAATAGTTTTACTATTTTAAATCTAAATTTTTTATATATTTGAACCTTGTAATTATAATATTTTGAAACTTTTTAAAATTTTAAATATGCTCATCTAACAATGATTTTAATATTGGTCATACTTATAATGATTTTAAATCATTGTCCAAAATATTTAACCGAGTGTAATTGAGTATTATATGTCTGTTTTGAAAAATTCAAATTGCAACATATGCGAAAAAAAAGTTAAGAAAATTTTAAATATTTTTCAAATTTAGTATAATATTATAAATTAAAAATAAGATCAAATAAAAGTGAAAGAAGAATAATAATTGTTTTTAATATATTCTATTAAATTAGTTAGAGAAATATTAGGAAATCCTAAAATTAGTTATGGAAATAATATAATCCTAAAATGAGATATGGAAAGTATCCGATGTATGTATCCGAATCCATTTTAATATCCAATTTTGAAGTATCCAATTGTTAAAATTAGGTTAATTTTTTGATTTTGACCCGACCCGCATTCTATTTTGTACTTCTCTTTTACTAATATAGAGATTATATAAAAATATCAGAATTTCATAAAGGCAAAAACCATCAGCTGGTTTGATGGTATAAGGTTAATTAAGGATTAAATTAACACAGCCAAAGAACGGTTCACGCCGAACCAGCTACAACACCAATTTAACTAAACCAAGACGAATAACCGGAACCAGATGCATAAAGCGACGGTCGTTTTTGTTCGTAGTTGTCAGCGACACGGAAACTCTACTCTCTATCTTTCCCACTGTTGTCGCTGGTCAATCGTCGGAGATAAATCGGGTGATCGGCGATGGAGAACACGGACGCTTTCTTGGGGCTTCATGATTTTCTGGAGCGGATGCGCAAACCCTCCGCCGGAGATTTCGTCAAATCCATTAAAAGGTCCCCTTTCTTCCTTTCCCGATGCAGATCCGAATATATCTATGTGTCTGTGTTTCTATGTTCGATCTTACTCCTTAGCTTTAAGTAGATGTCCGTAATGTTTTGCTTTTCTAGGTCCATTTTTACTTGGTGATGATGCATGTGAGCTAGATTTTTGTACGAATAGCTATGTCTTGATGTTTTGTTATAAAGTTTAGGTGGATTTGCTAGAAACTTGAAGCATATTTTCTTGTCATTGCAATATCTCAACCTTAGATGATCCTATTCCACTGTAGTCCGTAGTCTTATCATTTTTGTTGTCTCTTCTTCATTTGCGGTTTCTGGGGTTAGTAGATAATTTTTGAAAGCTATACTGGAATAGTTTATTTGTCTAGCATAGAGATATAGTGGATAATGCGTGGTTGAGGATGATTTGTAATTTACATTAATTCTTCTCTTTTTTTCAACTTCATAACACATGTCGTCAATTTATGTTGCAGTTTCATTGTTTCATTCTCGAACAATGCACCAGATCCAGAAAAAGATTGTGCTATGGTTCAGGAGTTCTTTTCCAAGATGGAGGTTGCTTTCAGGGCTCATCCACTTTGGTCAGGTTGTTCTGAGGAGGAATTGGACAGTGCAGGAGATGTGAGTATCAGTATTTTTCTCTTTCTGTCTGTGGACTGTTTGGATCTTTTTGTCATAACCATTGCTCCTTTGTATACACAGGGCCTAGAAAAGTATGTCATGACAAAGCTATTTCCGCGGGTATTTGCTTCAAACACTGAGGATGTTATAGCTGATGAGAAACTCTTTCAGAAGATGTCACTGGTTCAACAATTCATTTCTCCTGAAAATTTGGATATACAACCAACTTTTCAAAATGAATCATCATGGCTGGTAAGACAATCTAGTCTAAAGCTAGATTGCATAGTGTTCCTTCTTTTTGATGATGTTCTTACTTGTAATCTTTCTTTTCCTTTCGGCAGCTAGCTCAAAAGGAGCTCCAGAAGATAAACATGTACAAAGCTCCTCGTGATAAGCTTGTGTGTATCCTTAATTGTTGCAAAGTGATAAATAACTTACTGCTAAATGCTTCAATTGCTTCAAATGGGAACGCACCAGGAGCTGACGAATTTCTTCCTGTATTGATATATGTTACCATAAAGGTATGGAGAAAAATATTTGAAAGATTGAACAATTTATGCATGCTGGTTTCTGATGTCTTTTTGTAGCGAATGTTTATGTTTGGATTGTGCAGCTATATTTACTAGTGCTCATTCTGTACTTTCTTTTCTCAGGCCAACCCTCCACAACTTCACTCAAACTTGTTGTACATACAAAGATATAGGCGTGAATCTAAACTTGTTGGTGAAGCTTCGTACTTCTTCACAAACATACTTTCTGCAGAGTCCTTCATCTCAAACATTAATGCCAAATCCATTTCAATGGATGAAGCTGAGTTTGAAACGAATATGGAATCTGCACGGGCACGAATTTCTGGTATGGGCAGCCAGTCTTATCAGAGTGGTCATGGTACTGCACCACCCCCTCGTGATGAGTCCACTCCTCAGAAAACTCAAATGCTGAATCCCAAGAGGGAAAACAATCTTTTCCAATCAAAATCGTCTGATAGTCTTTCTGGGGCCAATGAAATACTGAATCCAAACAGTGAAATACCAATGAAGAAAGCTGAATCCATTTCAGATTTGGAAAATAAGGGTGCGACACTTCTGAAGGATACTGAGGCAAGCAAAATCTTTCAAGAATATCCTTACATATTTGCCAGTGCTGGTGATCTGAGGATAGGCGATGTTGAAGGCTTGTTAGATCATTATAAACAGCTTGTTTTAAAATATGTGTGCCTTACCAAAGGATTGGGTGATGCCACATCCTTAGCTCCATCCAATTCACCCTTGCAAGCGTTGTCTGGTTATGATATTTCTAATGAATCTGAGAATCATACAACATCGTCTTCAAATGTTCAAATGAAAAGGGAAACTGACAGCAGTGTTGATGATTTGATCCGAGCTCTACAGGGTGAAGGGGAAAATGTTGATAAGCTGTCAGATGTAAAACAAGAAGAATATGGCGGAATGTTGGTACAAGCAAAGGATGATGAACGTGATCCCAAGGTGCAAGGAGAGGCAGATGCCAAACATATTAATTCTGAGAGAGAAGGTGACAATTCTAGTTCCCTGCCTGGAGAAAACGAAGATGTTGGTTCTAAACATCCAGTTGCAGAAGCTTCAGAGTGAGCAGAATGACCCGCCATGGTGATGAGAGTCTTCTCTTGTATTGGATCAGTTACATGTTGAGGGAAGAATTCATTTATGGGGGAAGCAGAGCTCAGATCATAGGTAAAATGCCACCCATTCGTTTCTTGCAGCTACGAGTCTTGAGGACAACTAGAGAGCTGTATGAGATGAAGGCTATGTGTATCTGCATTCTTCTGGAAAACGGGAACAGACGAATGGTAACTTTAGTCTCACTAGTTGTGTTTTGTTTTTGCAGCCCACTCTTTGTTTCTTTATTATTTGATTTTGGAAGGGCTCCTCAACATTTGTCAATCCATATGTAACTCTTACACTTGTTGCTGCGTATATACGATATGGATGTAATCAGAATAGCATTTGCCAAGTGTTGGATACGAAGTAAAGTAGGAAATGGTTAAGTAAATTTTCTGTGCATAGGATGACCAAGGTCGAGTCCAAAACATAATATAAGTGGATGTTGGTGCGCATTGTACCTTTCAAGAATAACAACTGTGGGAGGTCTCCTAGCACAATCCAAATCCAAATTGAAATCACATATTGAACAGCAATAACCAACACTGAACTTAGCTGGACATAAACTACAAGTAATTAGTTTCAAACTTGGGGTCATCAGCTTGAGAGGATGGTCGGGATGAGAGGAGTGGATGATTTCTGGTAAAGACTCGGCACAGTCTTTATGAAACACGGATTCACACCCCAAGTCATTGCATCGGTAGCCTCCGTAAATGTAATCATCTCTCGAGCCGCAACCTCTACACAGTTTTAAAGCAAAGCCAGTAAAACGTATCAAAGGATGCTCGTGAACTGGTAACTCTACTTTCTCCATGCTGATTTTTGAACTTCCAAAAAATCCAAATCCCACTATTGAGCTCTCTTGTGTGGAGGTTTCTGATCGAGTAGCGTGTGTTTCTATGATTTCTTTTGGATTAATTCTTCCAGTGGTCACTATAGAATATGAATTCTATCTATAACAATAAACATTGTATATTAAAAATAATAATACATAGAATAATATGTAAATTAACGCCACACCACGTGAAATTATTATTATTATTTTTTGTCAAGGAGAAGAGTAATTTTGAGTATCAACGTGGCAGGAGCAAGAAAAAAGAATAATTCTCCTGAACCAAACCAATAATTTGATCAGTTAAACCGAACCAATCAGAACAGACTCGGGATCGGAACACCGACGTTCAGAAACAAGGAAGAAGACGACGCGACGACAGAGCGAGCGAGCGGTTTTTCCGATGAAAACGCCGGCGCTCTTCCTCCTTCTCTTCCTCTCCTTCGTATCCGTTATTCCTCCGTCAAGATGCCATGGCGAATGGGAGATACTCACGGAGCAAAACTTCTCTTCTCAGATCCGTCTCAATCCACACGTCCTCCTCTTTGTCACCACTCCATGTACTCTCTCTCTCTCACTCTCTTTCATTTTGTCTCGTGAGCCTATGCGTAGTTCGCGTATAAATGTACCTGGGATGAGTCTGATTGGATTGGTAGGCTGACATTTGTCATTTTGCTGGGTTTCTTATTGCCTTTGTTGAGCTGTTTTCAGTGTCTGTTTTTTTGATTGGTATCATTGTTGATTCATAGGGTGTGGCGAGTCCAGATCTCTCAAGACTGAAATTACTCAGTTGGTTCAGAGTTCAGAGGACTTTGGCTTGTTGAAGTTAATGGTTATATACAAAAACTCAGAAAAGGTGCTAGCACAAGCAATTGGTGCTGCCAACGGAATAACAATTTTGTACTATCACAACAGTGTGCCTTACAACTATCTAGGGAAGCTCCGAGCTTCAAATATATTGTCTTCTATTCGTCCTTATCTGACATCTACTCCTGAAGAACTCCCTCTCAAACATTTGAAGTCTCCAAAGAGTTTAAAAGATTTTCTTGAATCATCTGACAAGGCTTTAATCCTGTTCGAATTTTGCGGATGGACTACTAGACTGCTGTCAGAGTTGAAGAAAAACGTAACTGAAGAAAACCTTTGGCAGGGTGAGTTGATCTGCTGTTGTTGACT
The DNA here is from genome assembly GCF_000375325.1 of Capsella rubella. Lineage (NCBI taxonomy): Eukaryota > Viridiplantae > Streptophyta > Magnoliopsida > Brassicales > Brassicaceae > Capsella > Capsella rubella. The sequence goes on from NW_006238921.1 coordinate 7,044,757, forward strand.
CTGGGTCTACATGACGAGGGATAATCCTGATCTTGTGAGATTATTTATGTTCCTATCTTATTTGTTTGTTTATGGTTTGATTTTTGTAGATCTCCTAATATATTAGTCTAGTAATTCGCTAGGGTAAGTGAAATCTATATAGTATTAGTTCTTTAGAGTTTAACGAAGAAAAGCCTTCATCTAATATATCAGATCCTAGCAAATATGCATTTCTTTTCAGTCTTGTGAACTAGGATTCTTACCAAGAGTTATTAGTCTCTCCAGTGTTGCATCCCGTGGTATGCAAACCTATATTTGTTGTTTATCAGCTATCAACTAGACTGCTCTCCTAAAAATGAAATGCCCGATATTGCATTTGATTTTCTTAAACCCTTTACAAGATGTCATGTGATCGCCATTATTATAGTATACGCATATCGTAGGTTTATTTATTGAAAACTTGGATTTTTTGGCCAATCCTTATGACATTCTGATCATTACTCTGCAGGAAACTTCTCCAAAAAAGTAGAAACTGATCAATTGCTAAAGCTCAGTGGAAAAAATAACCAGAAGGTGGCTGGTAGATTCTCACTTCATGTCTAGATGATGTTGATATGTTCTAGTAGGTGCATTTCTTCCATAATGTTAATTTTCTTTGCCCCCTGGAAACAGGCTACGCAGAATGGAACAATATGTGTGGACTACAAACTGGATTTGGTAGAGTTCCTTGGCTTGAGGATTTTAGCTATGTCAATGATACTGCTGCTTTGCAGGAAAATGGCAGGGTAAATCTGGATTTTGGACAGACATGTAACCATGAACAGTTCAAGCAATTTAGTTCATTCCTCCCGAGATTGATTGCCACCGCAAAAGAGTTTTCTCTGCCTCCTGAAAGGCAAAAATTTGGTCTGATCACAGAAGAATCGTTGGCTTCATCTTTTAAGATTGGAGAATCTGATTCGTGGGCAGCGATCCTTCAGCTGGCAGGATGTCAACATTGCTCAAAGATCCTCAAGGCCGGGGATGACATTCCAAGATTCTTAAAGATGGAAAATCCCATAGTCACAGAGGTATGGTCTCTTTATGTCTCTAGGTTTAGTTGATTTTGCATATTCACGTATCTTTACCTGTTCTTTGAGAATAAATAGCTGTAGCTAAATGAGTGTGTAATTTGTTAAGTGGGGTCTTGTCTTGTTGTATAGTTTATTGGGTAACTACCCTTCGTAACTTAAACTGCCTGAAATTTAACTTCAAAGAAAAAAATGGTGCTCATGCTCTGTTTAGACTTTAGAGTACTCTAATTTAGACGAGATGTTGCAACAAAACCATGATGTGACATATTGAACTTGTTTCCGTTTAGGAATCTAGATATAGTCGTGGTAAAACCTTTTATTACATTTCAATTTGTTATTTTATCCGTCAGAGTGTAGTGTGTGATAGGAACTGGGTTTCTATGCACTGAACTTTCATAGCCGACAAATGAACGCTGTGAATACTTTGTTAAACTGATCTTGTTTTACTCCAGCGACAGCATATCTGTAACATTGATCTCCATGTTGTTTAAGTCGATACAATTTGAAATTGATTTAGTATTTACTATACTTCCAAAAACCCCATGTCTACTAAGATTATATAGTTATGTCCATTTATAACAATTTAAACTTGCCTTACATACACCAATCTTGTTTTATTTCATGTAGCTGGAGGACGACTGGCAAGACCATGAAAGTTCCTTCCCTGCAAATAAACCGTCGATAATTCTTTTTGTGGATAGATCAAGTGGGTCCTTGGAGGATAGGATGACGAGTATGAAAGCTCTTGATACTTTCAGAGAGGTAGCTGCACAGCATAAGTTGTCTGACATAAAAAACTGGAAGAATGATATTAAGTACGAGAACTTCGTAAGCCAGGCTGCTCAAGAATCAGGATCCGTGTCACTTCCGAAAACTGTCGGAAAGGTTAAGACTATTAAGGTAGAGAATAAGGTCTCGTTTATGATTTGGGATGGGGATAAAAATGTAGCCCTAGATACTTTAGCACCAGGTATGGAAGGCAGTTCCTTGCAGGAGATTCTGACAAATCTTCTTCACAGAAGAAGAGAAAGTAAATTGAGCTCAATTGCTAAGGATGTTGGTTTCCGTTTATTATCTGATGATGTGCACATAAAAGTGATGGATGCATTACCATCACAAGCTGAAGTTATCTCTGGACAAACGACGCCTTCATCTTTGGCAGAAGGTTCTAGTGAAATTTTTCTTCAACCTAAAGAAGGGGATGTGCAAAGCAGAGTCAGTATGAGTTCTGAAGAAAAAGATGAAATGAAATCCTTTGAAAGTGAATCTTCCTCCCCCAGTGATGAAGACCAAGTTTCTACAGACGGAAGTGAACAATTAGTAATGACAGAAACTGATAAGACTAAGGTTTTTGTAAAAGACAATGTTGAGGGAGAGATCGACGTATCATTGCACTCAGAACCGAAGCAAGATCAAGTGCATAGTTTCACGGGTTCATTTTTCTTCTCTGACGCAAATTATGCTTTACTTAGAGCTCTGACTGGTGATGTTAAGATTCCAACAGCAGTAATAGTTAATCCTGCTTTACAACAGCACTATGTCCTTCAAGATGAGTTAGCATTCAGCTATTCATCTCTGGTTGACTTTCTCCATGGATACCTCAATGGAAGTCTATCACCTTATACACAGTCTGAATCTACCATTCAAAAGCCTAGAATAGCTACAGTTCCACCTTTTGTTAATCTGGATTTTCATGAAGTGGATTCTATTCCCCATGTCACTGTCAATACTTTCTCCCACATGGTTCATGCATGGAATCAATCCAGTGCAGAGAAGGCTTCCTGTCCTTTGTGCCAAGACGTTTTGGTCCTTTTCAGCAATAAATGGTGTGGATTTTGTCAGAGGATGGAACTAGTTCTACGTGAAGTATACCGATCACTAAAAGAATATAAAGAGATAACTGAAGGAGTATCCAGGAACAATCAAGGGCTTTTCAAATCAGGTATTGGATGTGAAATTGGACATGTTTTCAACTTTTTTCTCCATTCTCTTATTCTATTGTTTTGTCTGTTCTGAAGCAGAGATGCCAACTAATGGCAAGAATCTAAAATTTCCACTTATCTACTCAATGGACTGCACGTTGAATGATTGCAGCTTAATCCTAAACTCGATCAATCAGGTACTTTTCATGATAGCTTGCTTGACTTAAGTCTAGTTTGTTTGATTGATTCTAGTATTTGCATCACAATACTGCTATCCTTTATCTCAAATTCTCAATGCAAAAATATCTTTCTCTGAAACCACTGTTAAGAGCTTATGATTGTGCACACCAATTTCTCATTTCTGGATCTGTAACGTTGCAGAGGGAAGTTTATCCTTCTCTGATATTGTTTCCAGCCGAGAGAAACAAAGTCATTCCATATGAAGGGGAGACATCTGTAACTGACATAACAGAGTTTCTAACCCGCCATGCGAATAACTCTCGTGACTTTTTCAGTAAGTCAACATCTGCATCTATTTCTGATTCACTTGTTTTATTCATATATGAATATTATTTCTAAAGACACCATGTACTGTCTGAACATCCAAAACAAAAATTGAAAGGACATAGTTTTTCAGCCTTAGCTGGTTGAGGGAATAACATATTTTTCTGAGGAAGTCTTTTGGCTTTTTATACTTATTATTGATCTAAACCCTAAACAAAGCAAGTTATGAATCTTTCTCTGGCAGGAATCATTCCTACTCTGTCTGGAAAAGTAAGAAGAAACTCAAACATGTTCGATCAATCTTCATCCGCGGTAAACGATGAAGTGACAGATGGTGATAAACTTGTTGAGGTCGTTTTAAGGAACAGAGAGCCTGTCGAAAGAGAGGTCAATCATGACCAGGTCAACTCCCAATCGCCTCCGAAGCACCCACTCACAAGCGCTCCCCAAGTGAATACCGGCACAATCCTGGTCGCTACAGAAAAGCTATCTGCCTCCCAACCATTTGCCAAATCAAAGATTCTAATCATAAAAGCAGGCCCCGGAATTGGTTTCCTGGGTCTAATCTTCAACAAACGTTTAAGGTGGAAATCATTCCCTGACCTCGGCGAAACAGCCGAGCTTTTGAAAGAAACTCCTTTATCTTTTGGAGGTCCCGTCGTTGATCCAGGAATACCTCTTTTAGCTCTGACCCGAGAGCGAGACTCATCCACGAACCATGATCACCAAGAGATCTCACCAGGCGTGTATTTCCTAGATCATCAATCCGTGGCCCATAGAATCCAAGAGTTGAAATCAAGAGAGCTGAATCCAAGTGACTACTGGTTTTTCTTGGGATACTCAAGCTGGAGTTATGATCAGTTGTTTGACGAGATCGGTCTTGGAGTATGGGATGTTGATAACAGCGACAGTGTCTTTGGTTGGCCTTGACGCTGTTGCATTGCATCGTTCTTGCATCTCTTGAAATGTTTTATTTTACTTTTGTTTTAGAAAGGAGAAAATTTCCAAATTTGTAGAAGAATAGAAGATAGTGAAAACCCACATGTGGGTAGAAATGTTGGTTAATTGTAGATTACAGCAGATAGATTTTACACTTCTTCTTTTAAAGCATAAATTCTAAAAGTCAAAAATTGATTGGCCACAAAAGTTTGTAATTCACATTTGATTGATTGTTACAAGATGAATCAAACAGAAAGTCTTTATATTCGATAAGAAACCATTTAACCAAGCATAAGTAATACACAGGAGACGAGCAATAGAAAAGTAAGAATCATAACAAAGTCATTCATCTCTCTTTTTGCCAGTCCTGTACTCTAAGAAGCAAATCTTATCCTCCGGATCAGGAAATGCAAAGAAGGCCTCTCTGTGAGTTACATCAGCCTGAATATGTCTCATCGATGCTAGGTATAAAGGTGACCACATCCTCACACCAGTTAGATTATTGAGGGCCGTCATTGCATGAAACACTGTATACTTGTAGTCTGAGCGCTCTAAGAGTTGGTTATTGGAGGTTTGTAGTGCCCTAAGTGAAGGGATCCTAGGTGCAATAATATCATCAAGTTGGTCTGTTAAATCATCAGACATATCATCAAGCAGTAAATCCAGAATCATTTCTCCATCGCTTGATCCGCTCGCAGAATCATCATCATGCTCTTCAGACTGTATAGAATCCAAACTGTTTTCCCCAACGCTTGATTCTTTCGATCCGGTTGCAGAATCAGTGTCAACTTCCTCTTCAGAAATATCCATTTTGGGAGTATTTTATAGCTTCAGGGGCAACTCCTGTAATGAAATTAAACAATTTTAGAGTTAAAAGACATGAACTAGGAGAAAAATCTATCAAAGAGAAAAGAAATGTGCAAATATGTTAATCTAATGATTTCGCCAGTCTCTCTATTAGCTAAGCACGTTTTGAAAAACACACAGAGCAAAAGATTATCGCTCGATCCTAGTGAAGCGAACGCAAACCTCAGAACGATTTGAAGAAGCAAAATGTGGAATAGAGAGACGGTCAACGAAGAAGAGTCCCGCACAAAATCTAAACATCAGAAACCATCACATCACTCATCAGGTGGGCGATGGACTCTGAGAAGTGAGAATTCAGAATTGGGTTTAAAGTCTCCCTTTTAGTGATTCTCAAATTAAGGTAAGGGTATTTTCGTCAAACGTATATACTAGTTTGACTTATTGACCCTTTTCAATTTTTTTGTGTGTGTAAATTATGTATGAGAAAAAGACACGTAGAGCGCCAAAGGACTAGTGGTTGGTGTGAAAATGTTATATATAGCGGATAAGGTTTTGCATGGTTCAGGTTCTCTTCCTCCACACACACTCCAAAGCTTCTTTCTGAAGACTCATCATCATCCATGGCGGTACGTTCTTTGGTATCTCCAAATCTCTTGAATTCTAATAACAAGGTATCTGAAAATACTCTAGTACGGCCTCGTTTGCTTCCTATTTCTTGTCTCTCCAAGAAACACGAAGCTTCTTCTTCGTCGGTATATTACTTCTTCGATCTTCGTTCTATTCATTTACTCCTTCTGTGGGGAATTTGAAAGAACGATGACTAGATATGTGACTAATTAAACAGGCAGCCATTCATGGAGGAGGGAGCTCAAAAACAGTGAAGCGTCTCATCACATTATCCCCTAGTGAAGGAAAATGGAACGGAAACTGGAACACTCAGTATGATGTCTCTCTCCGCGATCTTCACCTCCAAGATCTTGTTGAAGATGGCCCCGCCAATTCCCGTGTCTCTGTCCACCTCTCTGTCCAAAGGGTACCTAGCTATCTCTCGAACTTTAAGATTTGTGTGTTTAATGTGTTCAAGTGACAGTGTTTGAACATTAGCATCTGTCTAATGCTGTTACTTGTCTAGCACGCGAGTATGGGACTCTCAGTAGATGGAAGAATCATAACTTCTATCGCAAGAAAGTGCAGCATTTGTTCCTCTCTTTATCCTCGACTGGTAACTGTTTCCGTTTAAAAGGGTTTCTTCAACATAAAACCCTTCAGCAAGAAACTGTTTTGATGACATATCTGTGACCAGATCGATACAAGTTTCACCGTCTGGATTTTGCCATCGAGCCGGGAGAAGCGAACTTCATCACTGCCAGAAATTGGTGGTGATGATCCTTCGGTGAGTCCCCTTAGAACATCATAAGACCTCTCTACATATTCTATTTACGTTTCAAAAAAGTGAAATGAGTAAAAGACTCTGTTGTCAGGTAATCTATGTGAGACCTGGGTATGAAGCTAACCTTGATTCCCTTGTACAAGACACTATCCGCCTCACAACTTATGCTAAAGTAAGATTCAAAGCTTCGAACTATTACCAAGGTCCATGGCATCCATAAGGCCAAAACCTAAGATTGATTCTGCACATCTCTAGCGTCATGAATTTTGTGTATATATGAAGTCTGTTTGCTGCACTAATATTGTTGTTTGGTTGTAGGATATATGCTCGGATTCTTGCGAAAAGTCGGAACCGACACTGCATTGTAAGCAGCACTCTGTTGTTTTGTTTCTCTTTTCCGGCATGACATGTGACATGTTTGTTAATTGTTCACAAGGATTAAAGTGTTTTGGTTACTGAATTGCTTCTGCAGATGTTGGTGAGACAAAGACAGCTTCTTTTGATAAGAGATGGTCAAGACTACTTGAGCTTAAGAAGAAGTAGACACCAAATTGAAATTGTTTCAGTCTGTCTCGATATGTATCTCAAAGTCTCATGAAGATTTTGATACTGTTTATACTCGAATATATACAAAAAATAAAAACACATTGAGAACAAAATGTAATGCCTCATGTAACATGTAAATTTGTGAAACTGATGAGGCTAGACCGCAGTTATTGACGTTTTGAGTTTTCTTTTCATCAATAAACGTCTGTTTCTCTCTTTGATTATTGATTTTGAGTGAAAATTACATGAATGCAGCTTAAGAAAGCTTTACTACATACGATTAACTTCAAAAAATTATGGTACATCTGATTTTGAGTTTTATGATGGTAAACTAAGAAGAAGATGGAAGAAAAGAATTGTTGAGTTTAGTTCCTCAGACCCTCTTTTTGTTGCATTTTCTCTCTCAGGTTTCCGAGAGGACCATATCCTTTATCTTTCTCTTCTCTGCCACACTCACATTTCCTCTTATTCAGATTCGCACCACACTTCAAGCACATTCCTTTACACCCAGGATCGCATATCGCAGTGATGGTGATCTCTAAGTGGACCAAGTCTCTTATATGCTTTGAGATATCTATTTCTTTCGCCTCAGGGGGAAAATGAAGTTTATCCTCCCAATCTATCCATGAATCATCATCATCCTCAGTTTCTTCTTTATCATCCGACAATCCGGAAAAGGAATTGGCTTTGTCACTACCAAATGTGAATCCTAGATCAATGACATCGGGTTCTTCAACTGGATCTTCGGTTAGTAATAGTGAGAAGTTGGAGAATATGCTCTCTCCTGTTGACTCACCACATCTTCAAACATATAAGAAAAAACCGGTAAATAACAAAGTTGATGCAACCACAAGATCGTAAAGAAGCTGTGATGAGTTCAGAAGAAAGCACCTGTTGCAGCCAAGTGTGATAACAGTCTTGACAATCCCATCGAGTCTCAGCTTCTTCTTCTTCCTTATGACATCAACCGCAATTTGAACTGGTGTGCCATCTGGATAATCCTTTACATCTTTTGTCACTCTTAGTCCCATTGCGGAAGCTCTCTTCTTGGAGACCTCTGTTGACAATCTTCCCAACCCAAGCCTCTCTAAGGTAGTGCAGTATTCTACATGTGTGACTGAAGCATTTCTCCTATACATAACCGAACCTTCCCAAGGTGACCCGATATCCTCAATCTCCTCCTGATCTTCCCAATCCATATCTATTGTGCTGGTCTCTGTAAAAGACTCCTGACTAACTAATATCCGACTCTTTGCTAGCCTACAAAGTTTATGCGGTTCTGCGAACAAGTAACTGATATGCTTCCTAATATCGCCAGTGGAAGCACTTAGATTTAAGGTACATGTTGTGAGTTTCAGAAAATTTGGACGTAACCGTTTGGTCTGTGGCAAGGGAGCTACACATGCTGAAGAGCAAACCAGAGACATTTTCACAGCACAGATGATAAGAGGAAGCAAGACTATCAAAGTTGTCAAACTATCATACTAAAATTTCGAGACAACTCCCAATAGGTTTGAGCTTGTACAGCTTGAAACAGAGAAAACAATCATACAAGAAATCAGACACCAGATTTCACCACCTGCAAGAAACATTTGCTGATATAGTGTCAATATTGTTTATAAGACAAAAAGATTCACAGGACGAAGTCTGAGAAGAAAAATAATCTCAAGATTTATCTGAAAAGAAGGAATTGGGTAGCGAGGCTTCATAGTAACATCCCAATCAGAGTTAATGTTAACAAATGAATTAAGTGAATCTGAGCTTTGCATTTTATCGAACACCTTCTATGCACCCATTATTTTTAGATAAAGGACAGACCTTTCGACTTCCAATTACAGCCGCAAACATCATGATGGACATAATCGGGAAACAATAAAGAAATTTCGAACATAAAGAGATGAAAAGTACTATAGAGTGCAATAGCTTACCTCTAAGATGTGCTTCAGGGCACGTAGGTTCGGCTCTAGATGATCGCCTCTGTAAGATTTCTTACATAAACAGAGCTCTCTAGTCTCTACTCGGAAATGGCTGCCTAGTTTATCCTAAAACCTCAACCGGTTTACTCAAAACCAAACCGCTTACCAACTAAGTGACAGATTGGTTTGTAGTGTTAGATTCATAGATTGTGCTGTATCATGCCATATGATATGACTTTAAGTAAAGATGTTACAAAGAGAAACATTAATATCTGAAACAAAGTCTCATAAGCAAACTAGCAAATCCAAAACTGAAAATCTAAAATTCACTCAAACCATAAGTCAAACAACAGCATGAAGCAAGTGAAAAACAAGAACAATAGTCTTCAAAGACACTAAACTGAAAATAGGAAACACATAGCACTACTGCCACCAATTATAATAATAGTCTCAAGCAGGGGCTTATAGCTTAATCTGCCTCGGCGTAAGCAGTTTCGAGATGAGCTTGCTCGGCTTCTCTAACTTCCTTCTCGGTCTTTCTTCCTTTCTTGGACTTGTAGTAAACACTCATGAACGTTCCAATAGCTCTGTACTTCTTGCGGCACTCCTCATACAGTTCACCATTGAACATCCTCCAGAAGCTCTTCTCGTCGAGCTCAGACACCGCGTATTGAGGCTGGAATCCATGGTTCTCGATCAGCCATTTCTCCATCTTACGCACAGCTTCTGATCCATCAAACTGTTCTCCTCTTAGGACAGGGCCAGGTGCGTAGTAGACTCCAACATCAGTGAACATCTGAGCATCTTCTGTGTCTCCTTGTCTGTTCTCGTACTCAAAGCCTGGTTCTGGGTAGATCTGGCCTTTGATTGGCTGCTTGAAGAGTTTGTGTGGGCAAAGCCAAATTGGATACACCTTAAGGGGACAAGAAAGGCCAAAGAATTCATGAGATTGCTAATAACATTAAAGAAATAGTAATCAGTCATGACTTAGAGGTTTTAGTTTTACCTCCATTTCGCGGTGAACCCATTCGAGGGCATCACCAACCTTGTAAAGAGGAACAAGCATGTCCTGAATAACATGCATATCATGGTAATAGTTCCTGATAGCTTCACCTTGAGTGGCCTTAAGAAGGGAGACCTTTGGAGGCATCAACCAACCAAAGAGGAACCTGAACCAGAACTGATCACCAAATGGAAGAATAAGTTTGCCTTCCCAGTACAAGCACCTTGTGTGCCTGTGGTAGTATTCCCTTGTCGGGATGTACTCAACAAACTGTCCCTTTTTCAGCGCGGTCTGCGCATGCTGGTAGAACCATGGCTTGAACCACCATCCCACATTGTTGATTTTGTTCCCTTTCTTCTTTGCCTCTTCTTTAGATGCGTATGTTCCAACCATCATCACTCCTTCAGTTGGGTTGTAAACCATGCCTTCAACGAAATCCGGGATTTTTGACTTGTCACCGTCTTTTGGCGCGAAAGAATCGATGTAACCTTGAGCCAAGGCTTGAAGATCTCCCTTGACTGGAATGTAAGTGAGTCTCATGTACTCCTTGATTGGAATAAGCCTGATCTCTGCGGCTACAAGGAGTCCGAGCGTTCCTTGCGACCACGGGATTGCATAGAAAAGATCGGAATACTCATTATCCCTTGTGGCACGGACAAGTTCCCCACCAGCTAGAACGATCTCATAAGCCTCGACGGTATCTGCGAACAAACCATAGATGTGAGAGCTTCCTTCAATACCATATCCATTGATGAGTCCACCAACCGTGAGGTCATCAAGCTCAGCAACAACAGCGAGAGCCAGGTTCATTGGGCAAGTGACACGAGAAATCTGTCCCATGTTGACAAGAGGCTCCACTCTAGCAATCATCTTCTCCTTGTTGACCTCAAGAACGTTACGGAACTCTCCCAAGTCAACCTCGAAATGCCGGGCTCTCTTGTAGTCAACGTTCCTCATTCCCACAGCGATCCAAGGCTTACGCGCAGTGCAGACCAGCCCGTCCTTGGCCGCGTCCCTATCCTTAAGCCTTTTGATGACTTTCTTCACATTCTCGTCATGCTCCTTCTGGCGTTTCTCAAAGGACTTGGACTCCGACCAGATGTCCCCGAGGTAGATGAGGAAGTAGAGTGTGGCTGAGAAGGGAAGGACGATGAAGATGACAATGATCCATCTGAACTTGACAAAGTAATCAACCCATGTCTTCTTCCTCTTCGGCCTCACAAGTGGTGTCTGAAGATCCGACATGTTGCCGACACTTTGAGATTCCTCTCCTCACTGCATCAAAACAAAAACAAACAAAATGCTGTAAGAACAAGTACACAAAAGATGCTCAAACTTTGAGAATTTTAAATCCATCATTGTACAACTCAACAAGGCTCAAGAGAAATGTTCTTAACACCACCAGAATGACAAAAAATATAGATCAAAGTCAACGAAACTTGGGAGCTGCAAACCAATCACTGAAAAAATCAAGGTGGCTCAAGAGATGAGCATAAACATACCAGAATGTGAAAAATGATTAGTTTCTTAAATCCATAAACAAGCATACATTTATATACATCACCGTGTGTGTGTGTGTATGCAAATAAATATGGAAAGTGTGGACTCCATGGGGGAGCTAGTAAACAGAAAGACAAAGAGACATCATGAAGTTATGTTGTTCTGTAACTATCAGTTGTAGGAGACCAAAGTTATACACACACATATTGAAAGGACAAAGAAACATAAAAGAACTGGATTTGGTTCTAATCCATAGATCTACATATCTAGTCTTCCTACAAAGCCATCAAACACAGTATGTCTGCTTTTTTTTTTTGCACCCCAAAAAGAAAATTATGAAACTTGTGCTTGAAATTCAAAGAGTGAGTTGGTTAAGACTCCAAACCCACATAGTTCACTGGTAGTATGTAGCAACTATGGACCAAACAGTTCAAGAGATCTAAGGACACAAAAGATAAATCAGCGACTGAGAAAGACACAGAGAGAGGTAGTGAGAGTACCTGAAGAATCCAAGGGCGAGGGAGAGAGAGGATGAGATGTGGAAGTGTCTGATGAGTGAGAGAGAGAGAGGATTGTCTTATAAATATAAACGTAATTCAAGCCAGCCTGCTTTATTTTGCATTTATCGCACAAAACAAGGTGATTACCATTATTATTTCATTATATTTTTATAAAATATTAATTTAATCATTTCCAATGTATTCATAAAAATACATTAAATTAAAGTATCTTTTTGTTGGTTTTTTCTTTTTCTTTTGAATAGAAATATAAATATAATTAATATGTTGTAATAGCAATTGGATTTAAAAATGATATCTTAATTAGTATTAAAGGAATATAATTTCTTCAACATTGTACGTTGTTCCTAAAACAACATTTCCAACTCTTTTTGTACTTTTTAGTAGTAGAAACTCATCTTCATATATTAATTATAAAATTTATAAATTAAAAAGTTTACATTAGCAAGCAATTGCAGTTATGGAAGTAATCAACCAAAAACTGTTTATATGTTATTAGGATTAAAAAAAAAGTTAGGACAAATATCTTTGTATGGATGTTGCTCTGAAAAAGAGTCACTGCTATAAATAGGTAAAAGAGAATTAGAAAGGCAAAAAATCAAGCAGTTTCAATTTCTTTTAAAATATAGGAAACTTAAACCTTTGTTTAAAATTTAATATTTTCTTTTGGTATACGTTACAATAAAATTAAGAAGGTATTCAAACACTGCAAGACATGTGTCCAATCAAGAAAATTTATACGTTGCATAATATTGTATGTCAAATTTTTTTTTTCTTTTTTTTTTTTGTAAATGCATTTTTTAAGGTCTTGAATGGATTAAAATTTGTTTTCTAAATGCATATAGTGAAAAAGTGCTAAAGCATATGCCAATGCCATCTTCAATGAAAACTAGCCTATCCTATATTTTGTTTATTGGCAACATGTTTTATTAATACAACTTTTCATATCATAATTTATGATGAACACATCTCAAACATTTCGTTTTGATATTTTCTACTGGTGACAATGGTGGATATGTCATGATTTGAGCAAGAAAAAAAAAAAAAACACTGCCTAAAAACTACATTATCAGAAAAAACATGTAAAGATTTCTTTCAATTAGGATTGAGAGCTACTTATTTCTTTCTCTAATGGGATGTTCAAATCTGTTCACATATGTATTACACTTCACAAAATAATTGTGGGTTGATTATATATTGATCAAAATATCAAAGGAATCTGCAACACAATAACAAGGTCCATTTTTATTTTCATCAGAGTTAAACTATAATTATTATTTTTGTAGGTACAATTATTTATAAGTACACCTACATAATAATAGATGATAAAAGAAAAAGAAGCTTACATCATGTTATTTGGTGAGAAAGCTCTCTCTCTATATATAAAAATACTACTATATAACCAATGATTTCCTCTCACGATCTGCTAAAGTTGATTTAGTAAATAGAATAAGAGATATTCACATGAACTTTAAGTTGATAAAATCATGATTTTTTTTTATATATAAAATGGTTACACTTTAAAGTACTCAATTGTTCACAAAGTTTTTTTTTTTTTTCTTGTCACCAAATAACTAATTATTAATTTGAAATAATTTGTTTTTTAAGTGTTTACAGGGATGATGGCCTGTTTGAGAATGACATCCAGCTCTTGCAAAAATCTCAAAATCTATATTATTCAGTTTATACTTTTGAGAAGCAGAAACTATATATTTTGGGTCGAATATTGAAAATATGGCTAATCAAAAATTGGTATCGCATCAAGTGGAAGCCAATCATCCAATTTTGTTTTGAGAATTTTTGAGAAATACCCCTTTTGGTGTACCCCTTTTTAAATATACCCTTCTTTTTTATCCATTTTCAAAAATACCCTTTTCAAATATGAAAAATTATAAACTTTTATATGGTTAATAAGGTTTATGAAGATCATCATTATTACTGGGAAACTAAATCCAAATATTTATAATGTTTTAAAAGGTTCTAAACGACATTTATAAGGTTTTTATAAGGTTTCTAAAAGATTTACACAGTTTTTATAAGGTTTTTAAAAGATTTTTAAAAGGTTTTTAAAAGGTATTTATACGGTATTTATGAAATACATATATAAATTTACACACATATAAAGATAATTTGTGTCTAGAAATATAAGCTTACACATATGTTTTTAATAAATTTTAAATTTTATAGTGACTTTTTGATAAAATTAGAAAGATGGGTATTTTTAAAAAGTGGTATTGGAAAAGGGGTATTTTTGAAATTCCCCCTTTTGTTTTTATGTTTTGTGAATTATTGGTCTAAAACAACAAATACTTATATATATATATATATATATCCAATACAGAAAGAACATTACTGTTTGGTCCAAACGAAAATAACATAAAAACCGTCTTTGTCTATTCCTTAACTTTTTCTGTAATTCGTAGCTCAATAATATATAAACAAGTATGAAGAACCAGTGTAAATAAATATATGATATAAGTTGTGATTTATGAAATATTGGAACCCATAATAAATGGCTAAACACTTATATTTTTAGGTTATGTTCTCCTTTTTCCCTTTGAATATTGCAAGATTCAATAAAGAAAACAAATACAATTCGTTTTTTCAAACAGTAATAACAATTACTATGCAAAATATTTTATGTTACTGTAGTATGTAATAGTGACCAAAAAAAATGGAGAAAGAAAAGGACAAAAGAGAACGGAGAAACCAAAGAAAGAGAGTTGAAGTTTGAAAGACAGCATAATAATAATAATAAAACTATCTAATCTAATTCTTCCTTTTATAAACGAGGACTGTCCACCTCCACATGTGCCTGACGTGATCTCAACTCCTTCACGTGATTTTTCGCCCCCCTCTCTCGTTTTTTTTCTTTAATAAAAATTCTTAATATGATAATATCTTTATTTTTTACTACCTTCCCTTTTATATTATTATTATTTTCTGCACTTCCTGTTTTAATACTTTTTTTTTTCTGAAGAGTGGGGAAAAAATCTCATTATTTTAATGTACCCACGATTGCATAAGTTTAGATCTAAATCTCCCCTCTTAACGTGCGATTAAGTGATACATCTGGAACACGTTAAACTCTCTAGGTTGCATTCATTCGTGTTTAACATTATATATATAAACCCATGATTTGAGCAATAACAATCAATTATTCCACTTTTAACATATCTTTTGGTTTTCCAACTTTTCCTGACTTTCCGTTAGACAATATATATTCTGTTAATGTTATCCTACTCTTTATCAATTTAAACGGAAACATGTTACTTCAGCATCGAAAGATATAAGGCGTCTCCTCAACAAATATAACCATGACACGGAGACTTCTTTCCTCCTTTGGCTTGGTTTAAAAGCCCTGCCATATACACATAGACCATAAGTATTATTTCCAACATGTGTAGCAGCAACAAGATTCCTAAATTGATCCTAGAGTGAAAGGTGTTATACTGCAGATAGTTCACAGTTTGTTAAATTATTGTAAATACTATACACCAAAACAACACACAATAAAAAGAAAGATTCATTCGTAGCTATGGGCCTATAGTGTGTATTGAACTGTGTTCCCTACGTTGCGGGTTGTAAAATGCTATTTTAAACCAAATAAAGCAACTAGTCTAATCTAATATCTTCTCTTAACGACCTGGGATCATAAAGATGAATAGATTGGGAAGAAAAGAGATTCGCTATTTGATAGCCATGAAGAACTATAAGATCTTCCTAACATGATCTAGCAAAATGCAAAGTTTAAAAGCCAAGAAACCAGCAAAAACGAAACAAACCGAAGATGAATAATGTACCTTGTCTTTAGACTATGCGCATCGATATCCCCGTTGACTTTCTGTTGCTCCTCCAGAACACCATACCATGGCAGAATATTACAGTTGATGTATCCAACAACTGGGACAAAATCTAGAAGAAGGGAAAGAAAAAGCTAAGTGGAGAAATCATTACTACTTCCAAGTGTAAACTTCCCCACCAATAATTCCCAGAACACTTTTCTAAAGCCTACAAGTTGGTGGCTGCTAAGGTATCTTCGTGCTATGTGTAAGGGGAATCCTTGCAGAAAAAATAATCTTTATTTGAACAGAGAATATTTTTTCTCATTTACTATAACAAACCATTGGTATACACGTTGATTCACAGTTGTAAGAGATTGGGTGAAATGGACCCTAAAACTTTGTGCCGCCAATAAGCGCCCCTCTTCCACATGCATACAACAGCATTAGAATGTAACACAAAACTGTGACCTCGTTATAAGCCATCTCTAAGGCCGAGAAGAGAAAATTATGGTACCTGCCAATAGAAAAGAGGCTTTGGTCAGTCAATCAACAATGGGACACTAATAAATGCAAACTTCAGAACAAGATTTTGTCACTATAAATAGAAGACTCGCCATACCATTGCACAATCTTTACAAAACACCACACTGGTTTTTGCGTTTCTACTGTAAACAGAAATGCCAGGTTCTCAGAATCGTTGCAGTTACAGAAACTTTGGTTCATCATTTTCAACTTACATAGTTTTATTTTATCTAACTGACAACTCATTTTCGAGAAAAGATTCCAAAACAGAAACTACGCCCAGCATAATTCCAGCGAAAATAAATACAGTAATTCCAGAAAAGATTGCAAGGCTGGTTCTCAACTATACGCAGAGATTCCATATATTCGACTGATAGTGGCAGCTATAGGCATAACTTACAAATTTTGCATTTCTGGGTTCACAGACTTACTTTGGCAAATGAAATCGCTAGTGAACTACAACACCATGTTACGGGTTGAAGAAACTTGAGCCGCCCATGTTGATAGCAACGAGTGCCAGTACAGAAGTGATTACACTGAACCACAACAATGCTAATCCTGAAATTAGAAAGCTTGATAGTTTTAGAACAAGCAACCATAGAAACAAAAATCATCATAAGACAGAGCCTCCATATACCTCCATCACCAATAGAACCTCTATCGGAACTCGCAGTGTTCACTTCTAAATCTGATATATTGGCATTCCCAGGATCCTTCGGTTGAGATTTTGGATCCGCCCCAGCCTTTGAAGGAACTGGTGTCACGATTGATTCACCGTCATCAAGTTTATTGTTCCCAGATTCTGATGAAACTATGCCTTGAAATTCCTCACTCAAAATCAATGCAGACAGCACATTCATAAATGACTCTTGACTAATATCATCAGAAGGAATCTTGTCATTCTGCACGAATGAGCTAGGTTCTTCCGAATCAGACATTTCATCATCAGAAGCATCTGCATAAGTGACTTTTGCATTGCGTTTATCATCTTCTTCATCCTCCACATATGCTTTGTATGTAAGCCGGAGTAGTATATCTCCAGCAGATCCCTTTCCGAACAAACTCCATCCGCCTCGCAAACTAACAATTTTGTCTGTAGGAACCGTATCTGGCAGTGATTCAAGGTCCACCTGGATGTATAATAAAGTAATAAGGTTATGTAGATAGCAAATCCGATTCATCATTTCCTGTTAATTTGTGTAGAGTCTCATATTTATAGGTAAGCAATAGTGACAAAGTATCAGAGGAGAGGCTGACTACTCAAAACTACAGCATCAATATATAACTATGTGTTGACAAGTTTTTCTGCAGAAAACATGTGAATTGGTTGCATAGAAGCCGGAACTGGAAAAGTGCCACGAACAGCTATGTGAATAAAGGTGCACTTTCTATACTAACAAGAAGATCAATAACCGATAGGGTGCGTAACCTGAACAATGAGACACAATCTTTTCAAAAGAGGTGTGTCATACTCAGTATAATATCAGGTACGACTAATACAGCAAAGGCACTGTCAATTTGTTATTGCGGCAACTAGTTGTTCACCCACTGTTCTTCTAACAGCAAGCTGCTATCTATCAGCATCGGTGATACTTTTCAGTCTTATCTTCTTGATTCAAAGAATTGAGATGTTGTGCGGGAGAATAACAGGTTGAAATTGGGTTCTTATATTATGAATAACAAACATGAAAAAGCTAGGCACTGAAGTAGATGACCATCATCTTACGAAAACATTTCTGATAACATATTAAGCCATTCTTTTGCAGATTATAAATAGAATAAAAAGAAAGAGGATTTACCTCTCCGTTACCAATAGCCATATCGGCAAATCCAAGACAGTCGTTAACTTCAATTTGTAATACTTGCTCTCTAGGATTTGAAACAAGGAATTGGAAATCCTGATCATATTAATGACACAGATATATTCCATAAAAGATTAGCAATTTAACAAATACTAATTGACCACCATATTATGAATATGCCACTAAGATATAGGCAGTTCAACCTGATTCCAGATTGGCTGACCAGGAGCCCCAATCACTGTAGTTTGACTGTTCTTTTTACTGCGGATAACTTGATCACCTATTCGTAGAATAACATATGGATCTGTTCTACCTGTTACATCAAACAAAATGTGCTGAATGATGGATTATTTAAAGTGACAAAGGATTCACTAAATGTGATATAAGCATTAGTATATCCGATTTCTAATGCTCAACGAATTTGAATGAACTTAACGGTATATATACACAATACAACAACACAGACTGCTAGAGACCAATTGAGGAGGAAGAAAGCTGTGGAATGAGTATAACTTACCAGAGAACATGTATGGAAGTTTTTGGGCATTTACAAGAGTAACAGAAAGTTCCCCAACAAAATCCTTGTTCCCTTCCTGCATTTCTCCAGACTTTGAGTCTTCTGAAACAGGGCCAACAGCTTTTCCTTTCTGGAAATCCAAGACAATTTTCTTTGGGCGGACAAATAATCGAGGCAAATCTTCTGTCAGCAGTTTGGTCAAGAACCTGAGAGAAATGAAGCAATGTAAGGAGGAAGGAAACTGATCTATCCAAACATCAAGGAAGATAAACAATCAGCATATGGAAAATGCTCAAATGCATACCAGTCTCTGATCAAAATTATGCAGATTGCAACTTAATGTCTATGCTCCCAAAAATCACAGGAAAAAAAAACATATAGCTAAAAGAAGTTACTAAACTCCTCTCTACAACTTTAAACCTCATTTGAACAGGGAACAACTTATCAACTATAAAGCGCTAAACAAATCCAGTATTAAACCATTGACTGAAAAAGAACAGTAAAGTTTAGCAAGACTTACATTGATAGAACAGGAATTCCTGATGCCATCATCCAAAGCATTCATGCAAAAAGAAGAAAATGATATGAGCAAAGTAATACTGTAAATCATCGTCAAATTAGAGGAGATGCCCTTCCACATTATTCAGGCATAGTTATAAGTATAATGATACATGTATTATGATTAACTCATACCCATTAGATTAAATAGTCGGAATGGTGCAAGCTCAAATTTGATCTTTGGAAGTGATACAAAAGCCCATGATGCTGCTCCAACCCAAGGCGCAGAGGGAATCAGTCTTAATTTAACCCATAGCTCACCGTCAATGTCAAAATCCCGAATACCGACTGGCACGACTATTGGGATGATACCAAATTTTAAAGAGAGCATTAACAACATCCGCGCACCACCAGTATATCGAAGACCAATCTGGTACCTATATGGGACAAAAAATGAGAGCATAAGCAACCTTCAACCGAACCGTGAACAGAATGGAAGTATCCAAGCTTTAAACGAACCAACAGAGAGAACAATTCCAAGATGCAGTGAACAGTGATGTATTGCATCAGTTTGATTCATGCCTTAAAAAGTCACTGACGTCAAAACTTACTATACTCTTGAATCAATATTCTTTTGAAAAAAACGAATGTAAAATAAAACTCATCAGAAACTTCGGTGGTCGGCAAACAACAACAACTGAAAGCAAGTAAGAACGATTCCACCATTTGATCCACTAACACAAAGGTATAGTTACATAGCATAAATCATAGGCAATAGCAGCAAGGTATAAACTTACTGTAAGTCATTGACACGGCGGGATGTCCTCCTCTCAACATTTCTAACAGACAAAGGCTCATCCCCAAGAGAGAATTGCTTTATTTCAACCCTTTGCACGTAATCTGGCTTCTTCAAGTCATCAATAACTGGCTGCAACAATCCAACAAGCCAATTCTCAATCCCACCTCTATAAACTTTCCAGAGCTTTACCAACACCATATTAACCCACTCCACCGACTCTTTCCTTTGCAAATCCTTCTCAAGGGACAGCGCAAAGCTAGTGGGAACCTGTGCCCATGGCCCGGCTCCTCTTTGGCCTCCGTCACTGCTCATTTGCCTCCGCCTCTTTCTCCAGGTCCATAGCTTGTCACAAATAACACCAACAAAGAAGAAGAAGGCGAACAAACCAATGGCATTACGACTAATCGGTGGCGTGGGGATTGGATGGATTACACCTAGCTGAGTCCTGAGCTTATCCACAATCGGGTCTTCTCTAAAGTTAGTGAAATTGCTTCGGTCACCTTGAATTACAGACTCCTGCGAAGACGACGATACATCTTCATCCTCGAATTCATTTGAAAATCGAGTAACCACGAGACTTCTCGCAGTTCTTCTCGCAGAATCCGCTAATCCTATGTTCTTCGCATCACTACTACGAATCCCGCTGGAAACAAACCTCAAATTCGAATTCGAATTCGCATTAGCCGCATGGACTCTAAAATTCCGACGGAGAAGCCGCCTCCTCGCGAAGCCATCGCAGAACACAATCAGGCCGTGCTCATTGGAGCAGGGACAAAGCATACGACGAGACACATAAGCGTGGGACAAATCGAAACTAGGACAAGAAGAAGAAGATTGTAGAATCATTTATCAATCGTATTCACCGGAAACTCCACGCAGGTGAACCTAATTGACGCATCTCTCCGCGGTTAACACAGCCAGAACACAAAATAGCAACGAATGTCTCACAGCAACGTGAACACTGAACACTGAACACAGCACGGTAGCAGCGAAATCAGTGACTCCCTTAGGGATTAGGATAAGAAATTCGAATCGAGAAGGTTCAGAAAGAATAACGACAACAAGATTGGAGAATGCAGTGATCGGTGGAGAGTCTATCGTGCCCTTTGTTTTTGTACCTATGCGAACCAGAAGAATGTGCGACTATTAAAGGACCTCTCAGTTCAACTCATTTTATGTGGAACGCGTTATAGGCGCGTTATTAAAATAAAATTGCATTCCCTTTTCTTATTGCTAAATAAAAAAACTATACATATATGGTTGGTCATTCATAATTTTGGTATTTCGTTTATAGTATCACTTCAATACGTTAGACAATCTTTTAGGAATCTCGTCTTGGTATCTTGAGAGGTCGGCGACCTAACCTAGTTTCGTAATACTTTGCTTTTTTTGGACTCTTCCACATTTTGGGTCGGAGTCGGCGGCACTCGGCCACAATTTTATGTCCCGAAACAAAATATATACGAAGAAAATGGCTTTAAGAGCAATTCAGCTAATGAATGGCCCAGATTAGTCCGACCATAGCTTGTGGTAGTGTGAATACATGTTATCAGTCAAAATAAAAAAAAGATTGAAAGATACGGTTTAATAAATAAAACTTGTGATGTTGAAATGGATTGTTGCTAATTTTTTGAAAATTTGGTTAAGTTTCTTTTAATATATACTTTCAGAATCATTTGCAAAAAAAAAAAAAAATCAGTTCTATTATTCTATCGTTTTTGTTAACATGTATAATTGTATAATGACGTAATTATATTTTCTAATCCGATTATGTAAAAAATTTACTAATAAAAAAATGTCTTAAGAAAATGAAATAACATCAGAATTTGTGTTTTCGCCTCCAATATACAAAAAGAACAAATTTTGTAAAAAAAAGTAGGTATATAAGTGTTTATTACACTTTGTCAGTTTGCAAAAATATATCCAATCAACATAATTTTTAAAATGATTTCATTTTGCAAATTTTTATTTTATCTATTTTTTAATGCAATTTATATTATTATGCAGTTATGAATCAGAATCATAGTTCATAAAAGAAATGTACATGCAAAAACCACGTTTATTAAGTGTTGTTTTCTTTTGTTGGACTATCAATAACTATTGTCATTGCAATAATCACGCTCAGTCAACTTTCAATTTTTATTTAGTTTGATTGTTTGAATAGGGTATACACTTTTTGAATTATAAACATTAACAACGTGCGTACGTACAAAAACATTTTTTTTTTTTTTGTCATCATACGTACAAAAACATAATGTTTTCTTTTACGAAATCGACAATGGGGTTGGCTAAATCAAAGATAAAAATATGGGGTTTCAGAAATTGATCTTAAAATATAGTGACTAATCTGGTAAATAATTAGACACACCCATCCTTTTTCCGACGGAGCGTAATCTCAGCCGTCCATCGTTTCAATCATCCTACGATCTATCTATACCGTCGGCTGAAGTACGTTCTCCTGAATCGGGGTCATCGACTTCTGATTCCTCCACACTGTAGTTTTTTCCCCTAAACCCTAACTTCTTCTCGGCGACTGTTACTTGATACCGCTACATATTTACTCCGATGCAAGGGGATAATACAACTGCGCCACCGTATACGACGACGGCATCTACGGGACAGGGTATCTCCGTCCGTCCTCCTCCAAGTGGTCCAGTCTTGGCTACTGCTTCGAGTGTCTCTCCAAGAAGTCAATCGGAGCTTAAGGAGCAATCCTCTATGTCTGTATGTTATTCATGCTCATGTCTTAAGTCTTCCGCTTCTGATCCTTGCATAATTTCTTCATTTTGAGTGCTGCTTAACTTCTCAAGAGGCTTTATGTTGGTTCCAGTTCCTGAATTTGATATGCTTTTCTGTAGAATATAGTACAATAACGTGTGGTGTCCTGAATTGCAAGGATTCCTTATGATTAGATCATCTGTTTAGATGAATGTATGTTTTGCATAGAGTATATTAGCGTACATCAGCTATGATTAATCCGTCTCTCTGATTGGATATCGCATTTTCGGGTCTTTCTGATTAAATTCACTTATAGAATTTGTCATGATTCAAATTTTGTTTGGTATATGCTTTGAGCACATGCTGATTTATCTGTTTTCAGGTCGTTTCCTTTTAGTCTCTAAACTGGTTCCATAATGTATATTGTTGCTGTTGTGCAGAGTGCCAATACAGGTTTTGTCTCTCAGTCAGTTCCGTCATCTGTTCCTGCACAATGGAGTTCTAACGCAGCAGCCTCCTCAAATGTTAATCCTATAACTCAAGCTTCGCCCATGCTACAAATTCCGCCCTTTGGTCGACCAGGACCATTCGCCCCACCTGGACTCATGACATCTCCGCCTGCTTTTCCTGGTTCCAACCCTTTTTCTACAACTCCAAGACCTGGGATGTCTGCAGGTCCCGCGCAAATCAACCCTGGTATTCATCCACACATGTATCCTCCATACCACTCACATCACAATGTGCCTGGCATGCCTCAAGGAATGTGGTTGCAGCCTCCTCCTATGGGTGGTATTCCCAGGGCACCATTTCTCTCACATCCGACTCCCTTTCCTGGCTCATATCCATTTCCAGTTCGGGGAGTGTCCCCTAACCTACCATATTCTGTCTCTCAACCTCTTGGTGCCATTCCTCTGGGAACTGTTGGCAATGTTCATGCATTACCAGGTCATCAGCTTGATATATCTCCCGCCCAAAAGACAGAAGCACTCTCAGGAATCGGTATGCTCGAGGTTTCATGATAGATTACTGATCCATGTAAGAGCTGTTTGACCTTAATGGTTATTCTATTTAGTTTACAGACTCTTTATCGGGATCATCTTGTTTTCTGCAGATGACAGAGCTGGGACTCAACCAGTAGGAAATCGGTTGGATGCCTGGACTGCACATAAGTCAGAAACAGGAGTTGTTTACTATTATAATTCCGTGACAGGGCAATCGACCTATGAAAAGCCTCCTGGTTTTGGAGGGGAGGTGAGTTTAGCTGATTACATGGCTTGTTCATTAGTTGAGACTGTCTATTCCATACGCATTTTGTAAATATGGTTTGCTTGCCGTTTGATGCCACTACAAAAACTGATGAGGATATTTGTCTGCGTATACCTTGATAAAACATGCACATTATCTTCGTGTTGCCCTAGTCCTTTTAGAATTTTTAAGTGATTTATTATTTATACTTTATCTCTTAACTTTTGCAGCCTGATAAAGTGTCGGTGCAGCCAATTCCTGTTTCTATGTGAGTTCTTAGATTTAGACTTCCTCTGATGAAAAATTTGTTGTCATATTTTTTAACGATAGCTTGGTTCTGTGAGACATTATATTATGTGATATCTTGTGTATGAATCTTGTACTAGGTCGCTAACTAATCCATTCCCATGAAATCAAGAAATTTATGTTTACTTCAATCATTTTCAGCCTGCTAAACTATGCACAGCTTATACATATCTTATCTAATTTGTACCAAATGTAGGGAGAATTTACCTGGGACAGATTGGGCTCTTGTGTCCACAAATGACGGAAAAAAGTATTACTATAACAATAAAACAAAGGTTAGCAGCTGGCAAATTCCAGCAGAGGTGAAAGATTTGGTGAAGAAACCGGAGGAGAGGGCCATGGAAAGTTTAGCGTCTGTGCCAAGTTCTGATTTAACTGAAAAGGGCTCTGATCAACTAAGTTTGAGCGCACCTGCTATTAGCAATGGAGGCCGGGATGCTGCATCTCTAAAAACTTCAAATTTTGGTTCTTCTGCACTAGATTTGGTTAAAAAGAAACTACATGATTCTGGAGTGCCTGTCTCATCTACGACAACATCTGAAGCAAATGGTGGTAAATCAATTGAGACGCCATGTGGAGAAAGTGGAAACGGTACGGGTAAGGTAAAAGATGCTCCTGAAGCTGGTAACCTTTCTGATTCTTCTTCAGATTCCGAAGATGAAGATAGTGGACCATCAAAGGAAGAGTGTTTCAAACAGTTTAAGGTATTGTGTAGTCTGAACCTGTGAATAGTTCTTGTGGTAGTGTTTTTTGTCTGGTATAGATATCTTTTCTCACGTTTTTCTTTCTGGAAGTTAAATTATCTATACAGAAGCATCTGACTTAAAGCGTTTTAGAGAAGAAGAGAATACCTTGCAGTGAAATTTTTCTCTGTAGATGGATCTTGTTAAAATATTGGAATGTCATACTCATTTCCATGTTTTAAGCATTGAATTCCTCTGTATATGGATTTTGTTTGAATATTAGATTGTCGTAATGCTTTGCATGTTCAAGTATCGTTAATAATGGTGCAACTCCTAGTGGTAGTTTTCAAGTATGGAAAACTTGAAATTATTCAGATTGAAATTTATTTTCTAATCTCGTATTTCTTATAACTGTATCCTTGCAGGAAATGCTGAAAGAGAGAGGAATAGCACCGTTTTCTAAATGGGAGAAGGAATTGCCAAAAATTATCTTTGACCCTCGTTTTAAGGTCTGTCCAACCTAAACATCAGAAAATTTCTTGATATCTTAAACTGTTCTTAAATTATCTTTGACCCCGCTTTAAGGTATTTATTTGGAGAGTTCTTTTTTCTTTCAGGCAATACCAAGTCATTCTGTTAGAAGATCTTTATTTGAGCAATACGTAAAGACACGCGCTGAGGAGGAACGTAGGGAAAAGCGTGCTGCTCATAAGGCAGCTATTGAAGGTTTTAGGCAGTTGCTGGATGAAGCGTCCACGGTAAATCATTTTAATGACCTGAATTTATTTATTTTTACTTTGAGCTACCTCATGTCCTTAAAAAACATTTTTGTTATTTGGTTTGGGATGTTCTCAATTTCTATATCTCTTATGGGAATTTATTATCATCCTGATTTTTCCAGGACATTGATCAGCACACTGATTATCGTGCTTTTAAAAAGAAATGGGGGAGTGATCTCCGGTTCGAAGCACTTGATCGGAAGGAGCGGGAGACTTTGTTGAATGAAAGGTACCCATCTATACCTTGCGATCATATTCTATGTATGTTGAAAAGTTTACGTATAGCCCTATATATTACACTGGATGTGTCTTTCCTTGTTCCTTTGGGCTGTTTTGGTTTTAGACATGGATTCCTTCTCTAGTCATTGCTTTTTATGTTCGCTTTGACTAGTTTGCTAGATGTGTGACCGGTTCATACTGAGTGCTCACAGATAATCCTGGGTTTGTTTGTGTTCAAACCAAAAAAGTAGGCTAGTTAGATGTTTGATTGTGCAGGCAGCCATGTTTAATATCCCTCACACTTCATTTTACAGGCGACTTGTAGTTCTACTTATGTATTCTATTTATCACAGTTTTTGTGTTAGTAAACCATCATTTTACAAACTCAATGTTTCTAAAAAGACATTTTTACTTTTTAAGTGTAATTGTACATAACTGCAGTGGATCTTTTTCGGAAAGTTTTCCCAGTACAATTGACATGCCCTTTATGATTTTTTCGTCATGTGGGGTTTTAAGTGTCTTATATATTCCCTGTTTCTGTTGCAGAGTCCTTTCTTTGAAACGGGCTGCTCAACAAAAGGCGCAAGAAATTCGTGCAGCTGCTGCCTCTGATTTCAAGTCAATGCTACGTGAAAGAGAAGTACCAATAAATTTACAGTGGTCCAAGGTAGGTAGCATATTTGTTTCTACCCTTTGCGAACAAGAGAGATAAGAGTATGGAGAATCTGTTGCTTCTTACTCTTATATAATTCATCTTTAATTGGCACCTCTTTTAACTGGTTAGCGTATACTACGATAACATATATGATATTTTTCTCTCCTGTTTTGTTAGGTGAAAGATAGCCTGAGAAATGAACCAAGATATAGATCTGTTGCGCACGAGGACAGGGAGGTTTTTTATAATGAGTACATTGCTGAACTAAAAGATGCGCAAAGGGGAGATGATCATGAGATGAAAGCCAGAGACGAAGAGGTAATACAAAATTATTTACAGATACAAAACATCTGGATCTCTTTTATTTCGGTTTCTGGAATCCGACATAAAAATGATGGTTTTCTGGCCATAAATGTGGGAAACTAAATAAGACAAATTTAAACGCCTTTGTGGTTCCTGAATTTGGGTTCAGGACAAACTTAGAGAACGGGAGCGTGAGATGCGAAAACGCAAAGAAAGAGAAGTGCAAGAGGTGGAAAGAGTACGACAAAAAATCAGAAGGAAAGAGGCAAGCTCCTCTTATCAAGCTTTGTTAGTGGAGAAAATCAGAGATCCTGAGGTATTTCTGCTTCTTTTATCTAGCACGCTAAAGCTTTCATTTGAGCTAAAGATGCGGAGATAGAGTTAATTTGTAATTTCTTAACTCTTTGGGGATTCTGATTGGTCAATCTTTCTTTGCTACCTTCTTCAACATCTTAAGGCATCCTGGACGGAATCAAAGCCAAAACTTGAGAGGGATCCTCAAAAACGTGCCTCTAATCCAGATTTAGATCCTGCTGATAAAGAGAAGCTATTCCGAGATCACGTAAAGACATTATATGAGGTACTTGTACTACTCATCTGTAAACCTTATGGAATTAAACGCTCAGCGTTTGCTGCAATAAGATCAGAGCAACACTGAGAATCGGGAACCTTATTCGTCTTCAATCCTTTTTTGGTCAATTTTACTAGAGAAGTATACTTTGGTGGTTGCCTATTTCATCTAAATATTTGTTTTTTTGTGTGTTTCACAGCGATGTGTTCATGACTTTAAAGCTCTTCTAGCTGAAGCCTTGTCATCTGAAACTACTTCTCAACAAACAGAAGACGGAAAGACTGTGCTTAATTCTTGGTCAACAGCTAAACAAGTACTAAAACCCGATATCCGCTACAGCAAAATGCCGAGGAATGATAGGGAAGTCTTATGGCGCCGATATACTGAGGATATCTTGAGGAAACAGAAACAAGACAACTATCAGGAGGAGAAACAAAAAGATTACAAGACCTAAAACCCGTAGACCAAAAGGCTTTCCTGTCATGTTGGTTCTTTCCTGATTAAGTTTTGTTTTGACTAACTGAAAAAACAACATAGTTTGTTTAATTTTTCTGAACAGAATTGTGTTACTCAAAATAGATGATTTGTTAAGATCGTATAAGGTTTGTTTTTGCTTTGTCCCCAAAAATTAAGGTTTCGAGATGGAAAAAATATGGAGGAGATTCAAACACTTGCATTGAGAAACGTCAAGATTTTTACATAACAGTTTTTTTCTTTTCTCAAAATGATTGGAAATATCAATCAAACTGCTAAATATTAGTTAATCTAGAAAACCATATGATACTTATAATAATCACTTTTACTACGACTCGATCTACTAAGTGAAACATTTTTATTTTCGTGCCAGCAAAGAAACTAAGAATCTATATATAGTACGTTTTGGTAGATTGTACAAAGTGGGCATGTTAGGATATGACAATTTTGTGGTTTAATCTCAATATTCATGAATAAATCTCGTTTTCAAGAATATCAAATCTGGAGCTGGAGGGCATGTGACGTATATAGCCAAGAATATATTTTCTCCCGTGATTTTGATTTTTGAATTATTTTGTATACAAATGCTCAATGCTTGATTTTGAAAGGCCAACTTGTTGATTTAATAGTTCCTTTCGATCAGCAATTTTTTTTCCCCCGAGTACATGTATATATTATAGAACCGGAGAATCCAAGTTGAAGTTTACACCAATATTCGTTTTCTGTACTTTGTTATGCGAATTTTGCAGTGACTCATGGAAACTAAAACAAAAATTGATCTTACTTTCTTGATCCACTGGGCAATATCCCTCTAGAGTCTGATAGTAACCAATGGTTTACTCAAGTTGCAACACACATATATATATATCCATTTAATTATTTGCATCCACATGGACATAATTATATGCATCCTCAACACTCCAATATCTTTTGCATGAAATTTTTAAAAGCTTATGAATCATATACACGAGACGTGTTGTGTGATGATATAATAATATCAATCTATATCTAGAAATAAATAAATAAAAAAAAGAAGAAAAAATTGACGAGTGAACTATAGTTAATTAACAAAGCCTTGGAAAATTAGAGCTAGAATGTGTATGTCCATGTCTCACCAATCTTGACACTACTTCACTCTTCTTTTCCTTACAATGTTTTTCAGAATTAGTCCATAGCTTCTTCTCCAAATTCATCCTTAGATCATCTTCAAACTTCTCCGACATCTCAAACCCTTTCAAACTCACTAGTATTGGTTTCTCTTTTAAGTAGTTTCGAGAATTCCTCATCTTGTTCACTTTGATCTTGTCTTCTCTTGAGAGTGTTAGAGTACTCTCGTCTGATAATTGTTGAGACTTGAGTGCCAGAACTGCAATATTTGGAGGGATCTTGGGGTTTTTTGCAAGTTGTT
This sequence comes from Capsella rubella, assembly GCF_000375325.1. Lineage (NCBI taxonomy): Eukaryota > Viridiplantae > Streptophyta > Magnoliopsida > Brassicales > Brassicaceae > Capsella > Capsella rubella. The sequence continues at coordinate 7,074,138 of NW_006238921.1, forward strand.
TGCATGTCTCCAATGTTAGTTTCTTGTAGTTTAGACACCGACATAGTTTTGTTCTATCTTCGGATGATAGTTTTGGATGAGACTGCAAAAATTAATCAAAGTTAATTTTTAGTTAAGGACCTCAAAATATACACTAGATTGAAATAGCAAAGCGAGAGATTATTATTATATACATGGTATACTTAAAAAGCAAGCACACATTAGACTGAACATAACTAGTTTTCACGTGAAACTAATCTTGTTCTTAGTGTTTATAAACTAATTATTTAGTCAAACAAAAGACAGAGAAGATAGTCAGATTCTGACATGAATGTGCTGTAACCAGGACAATATATAACACAGTGAGTATTACACAATATATAACACATAAAATTTTCAATGTTATTGTCAAACTCAAATGAACAGAACAATGGACAAAAAACAATTTTGTTTGTGTGTTTCTCTTCTTTTAATTCGAGTTTACAATTTTCAGTGAATATTTGATTTTCTAGTTTTAAAAGAGAAAATGTTCTAATCAGTAAAACAGAAGTCCAAATGTAAATGATTTGCGTTTGAAAGTTCCTATATAATTCCACTTTTAAAAGACAAAGTCACCACTAGTACTTCCACGTGTATGGATGTAGTCTATGAATGAATATATGCAATATCTAAAGATTATCGAATCTCTAGATATCACAAAATGAAAAGAAAGACAAAAAGATAAGTTAAGCTCTTTCATCTCTCTTGAGAAGTGTAAAAAGCCAAACCATATAGAAAGTTGTATGTTTCTTGTCATCTTATATTTCACTTCTACTTAGTTTCTTTCTTTTTGTCTCATTTTGTTCATAATCACTCTTTTTCCAAAATTTCTCATGAACGTGCAATAATTATTTGGAAAAACAAAGCCAAAAAAAAAAAACAAGAAAAGTCACTAAAAAATATTGACTAAAAAAACTGACCTCAAGATAGATATCAATGGCTCTGTATAATCCATCACACCAATCTCTAGCTGAATCTGGCAAACTCTCTGCCACTTCAAGAAACTTCGATACTTTAAAATTCTGGTCTGGAGATATCTCTCTCAGATACTTATCAATCAGCTTCCCAATTCTTCTCATTCTCAAATTCTGATCTTCTTCTGAGTTGCAGATTCTCACGAACACTTTGAGTAATCTTATCACCAAATCCACATCGTAAAACCCTTTTTCTCTTTTGCCTCCTGCAGGTATCAGAAGATCATCAAGTGTTGCTTCATCCAGCATTTCTCCTATAACATTCTCTAAACCGATTCTTGATTCTTTGCTGATGCTAAATCCCGATAAAACCCGAAGAACCCAAAAGATCTTCCTGCAGGAGAATGAGGCTTTCGCTGCGAAAATCACTCCTTGAACAGCTGTATCAACTAAACCTGCGTACTCAAGCTTGTTTATTGATTTGTTTTGGAGCTTTGTCTTGAGGTAGTGGAGGAGAAACCTTGTGAGTACCAAGCTGTTATTGTTCTTATCATAAGCTCCCAGGTTCTTTATTAGCTTTTCGATGATTCTTGGCCCGAGAATTGACATATCGTCGAACCACCACTCGTTGCTTGTTTTGCAAGAAAACGATCTCGAAGTAGACCGTTTGTCTGAATCAGACCTATTCTTTGCCGTATCGGGAGACTGAGATGAGGCTGAGGCAGAGGAAGACGGAGAGGATGAGGCAAATACATGACTCATGTCTGAATTCTGAGCGATTTTGGCTAAAACCCCGAAAACAAGCTTATCAACAAGACCGTAAGAATCTGCGTGCAGGAACACTTGCTCGCAGCTCTTGAGACACAAAAGAACGTCGTTCCATGACCAGTAGAACATTCCTTCAAGAAACTTCTCAGTTTGAAGCAAGAGATTGGAGGAACAGAGCTTCTCAGTCATCTCAAGGAAGGAAGAAGAGCAATACAAGATGGAGACATTTGAGACATCGATCGAGATTCCTCCACCATTACTGTAACAGAACCTTGAAACCAAGTCGAACCCATCTGACCCACCAGGAAAATCTTCAACCTCGACGATGATTCTACTGTTCTTGTGATTCTTCTTCTTCTTCTTGCTCTGTTTTATGATCTTCCTCAAGAAGCCTGAGTACTCTGAGATCAAATCCTGACCCCAAGAAACAGAGAGACAGCGTTATATAATCGAAACAAAGGAAGTACTTAGGTGTGAATTAGAGGGAGAGATTTGGTTTGGTTTGTTACCTGATTAAGGAAGAAAGTGAACTCATGATTGAGATTAATTTGAAGATCACAAAGAGGAGACATTGTATCAGCTTCTTTTGCATTTGAAGAAGATGAAACTTCTTGTGAGCTGTGAGTACCTTTCTTGTTCTTCTTACTTTGTGTTCTCCTTTTGGATTGTAGAGAGAAAAAGAGAGAGAGAGAGAGAGAGCAATAATAGTGATCACATGGAAATGGCTATTTATATATCTATTTTTTTGGGCGTCTTTATTTCAATAATCTAATATAGATTTTCTTTTTATCTGCATTTTTAATTCTCATATAAATATAAATTTATGCAGAATATATATATATATAATTTTGTATTGGTATTTTACCAAAAATATATTAAACTTATATTGATCCAGTGGACCAACATCTAACCCTAATAATACTCAAATAGAAGTAGAACATCTAAAAGAGGTGAAAATGTAAATAATTCAGTGTCGTTCCACTTTATGAATGTTTTCTTTCGAAAATTATAAATTGGTTGAGTGTACATTATTTCACTATGTTTATTTGTTTTTGTATGAACTTATAAGAATTGGACAGTCGAAATGTATATTAGTGCTAGCTATATATTAAAACGCTTACGATTTAAATATTTCAGTTTAGTAATTTATTTCGTTTCAATTAAGACAACTTAATTATATCTTTCGATTTGGTTGAAATGAACGAGAGTTACTATTTTTCATCAAAATTAAAGAACCTATCTTTTTTCTTTATCGTGTAACTAGGGTAGAACCGAACGTAAGATAAACTGCATTGACCGCATATATATATATATATATATTTTATGTTTGAAATACATAATATATAAATTTTGTATGCAGAGCACAAAACGATACATATGACGAGGCGTTGTCAGAGAATATATATATTTTTGGTTGACAGAACATAAAGGTTTGTTAGAGTTTAGCACTTTAGCTATTTAATTATCGAATCTAAGGGCATCTCCAAAGGGAGGTACTTAGTGAGTTTCATAAGTTTATTGTGGACAAAAAATAAATCAAAATTGAACAATTAAATAAAGAGGGAGCCTAAACTAAGGGGTTTTAGAAGTTGTGTTTAGGGATACTTAAAGACAAATGACAATTACTCATTGGTAAAAAATATATTCATCTCTTTCTTTTTCTGTAACTTTTTCTCCCTCTAACATTTTTATTAATGAAATGTTGTTAAGCATTCTTTTAGAAGTTCACAAGTGGAGGTGGTGTAAAGTATGTGCGTAGCTTATCGTAGGGGTTTGATAGACATTAGAAATCCAAAACTTGTCACTGTTTTCGGTCCAACTGCATGTATATTATTTTAAACAATTATTAAGTTTTAAACGTTTAATTAATCAGAGAGATTAGTCCAAAAAGTGTTGTAATACCAGAAAGAAAACAAGGTGCTTGCGGTTGCGGCACACTTGCAATGACCAGGTGCAATATTGATTCCTTTATGCTCTCGTTGCTCTGTGTGACACCAAAAATATTGAAATATAAATAAATATAGCAATTAGTGTGTCAGTAAAGAGACTAACAATATTATTATTATCGTAGTAGAATACAATTGCATCATCGCATGGCCGTTTTATTCGCATCAAAAACAAATAAGACTAATTAACATTAAGACATGTATACCCTACTTTATGTTATACATCTACTGGACACGAACTGATTATCAAATATATATATATATGAATATATCCAACACAGAAAATGATGCTTCATGAACTCTCACTTATGACTTGTCCATAGCTCAAGGACTATGCTACTACTCCAGTTGTATTATTATTATACTAATATTCTATATTTATATATGTTGTTTTTATTATATATATATATATATACACACGTATATATATGAGTGTGTCCCCTTTGTTTTTATGCGAATTATACAATATTCTCCCTTTCTTGGCTTTATATATATACCATAATTTTGTAAAATACCATTTTTCCAGAGTAATTGCTTCTCCTTTTTAATTTGGTGTTTTATATTATAAAACAGTTGCTTGCAAAGCTGGGAGTTTCACTTTCGTTGCATGTGAATGGGGTAGGGTTTTGGTGAGTATGACTCTTTACGTCTGTGCATAAAGTCGACTAATTGCCTTTTTCATCATTATCCAAAATCCACCCATGTATTTGACAACGATATTTATATTACTGTACATACATGAAACCATATATATATTTTGTTTGTTAAAATAAGATGATATATATATATATATATATATATATATATATATATATACAAACTCTCATGACTCTCTCAGCACACATAAAAGGGAATTAAGAGCTTTTTAGCGGATTTGATTCGTTTTTGGTCCTTTATCTTTGGAAAAAATCATATGGATCAAAAGTTCAACATTTCTCTTAGTCATTGAATTTTAGTATAGTTTAATAACATTAACTGTATATGTTTATAAAAATATAATAAACGAACAGATTGAACCGGTCTAAATCCCTTATTGGTTTGGGTTGCGTTGGAATAATCCGTCCATTTAACCACTCTCAAGTCTCAATACACATGCATTACTACAAATACAAACATATTTGATTACGACTTACATAATTTTAGTAAATTGTGTTACTAAATCGAGCTGAAAGCGAATTGTGCTAAACCCAATCAAAGCTCAGCCGATGTACAAATATAGTTTGTATGGTTCAAGTGTTTTAAAACGGGGAAAAACCGAATAGACCAAACCATATGACTCAGTTGACAAGGCCCATGAAAATTAATAGACGGTCCATCTAATTGTTGTGGGCTTTGTTTAGAATAATTTCACGACATAACTGATATTTGTTTACGAATACATACTCTTTGTTTTATAGTGTTGTTGACTGTTGAAGAAGAAGAAACACTAAACAAAATATTTCATAGGGTGTGTTGAACATACAAAAATTCGTGTTAAGAATTCACTTATTAAAGGTGTGTATTGTTGATCATTAGTGTATCGATAATTTTCAACAATATTGCTCATCTTTATTGATTTCTCGAATATTCGATCTTCCTCGATCTCCCTTTCAATTAAATTTGTGTCAAATTCATAACTTTGACAGAGTTTACTATAGTCGCTGGTTCAAGTCTAGTGTCTCTTTCAGAAATCACAACATGTAACACTAGTTTGCAATTGTAATCTATTTGGGCTTCCAAAACTGAATCATATATATGGACTTCTTCTGTAAAATTATAAAATTGAATACTGCAAGGAAAACAAAACAAAACAATGAGGGCCTGTTTTTGATAAATGAAAATAATATTGGAGGGAATTAAAAAAAAAAAAAAAACAAATCCAGCTTTTTTTTTGTTTGTTTGTTTTTAGGATTAGGAAGAATGAAATTAAAATTTTGATTAAAATAATTGGAGCAAAAGTGGGATAAGAGAAAAAATGGCATTAATGCTTCTTCTTCTTCTTCTTCTTCTTCTTCTATGTGAGCAAGGCTAGATAGAACGAGAGAGAATCTTTCTTCGCCGAGCCTTTGTCTTCCCCCTAGCTCATCGAATCTCGCCGTCGCCGTCGATTTGTCACGCCGGTGAGTTTTCACAATCTCTTCTTTTTAATTTATTCAATAGAGATCTTTCCTGAATTGACCCCAATTCATCGTCCTCCTTAGGGTTTCGATCATAATCTAGCTAGATGCTTCGTTTAATCTTAAAGGAATTATTTTGAATTGAGGGTTTGAACTTAGCTCTAGTTTGTGAAAGTGTTGTTAGTTCGTCTGGTAAAATCTCTGATGGACAATTTAAGATTCCTTTTCGTTCTGTTCTTCACAAAAAAAAAGGTTCTAGTATCATTTTTGTAGATGTTAAATTTTTGATTTTTGATTGATGTTATTGCCATTCTGGGATTAGCTCACTAGACAATTTCTTTGCATTTAGTGCATCTGAAATATCTGCAGACTTCATGATGCAAAGTTTACAATAAGTAGATTTTGCTGAAGGATTTCTATCGTTAGAAGTGAGAACTTACTTGAAGGGCTTAGTTAGGATTCTTACGGTAAAAATAAGATATGTTAAGTAGAGCTGAGATCATATAAGGCCCCTGACTATAGACTCGATGAGAATCAGTTATGTAGACCAAGGCTCAGTTGTGGTCATGTCGCTTTTAGTCTGCTTCTATGGTGCATGTGTATTCTAAGAGCGAAGTTGAAATATGGCGTTCTGAGTTTATTCGATGTTTTGCAGTTTGCATAAGGGGAGGGGAGGTCATGGATGTTTCTGCTAGGAAGTCACAAAAGGCAGGCCGCGAAAAGTTGAGGAGGGAAAAACTGAATGAGCATTTTGTTGAACTGGGGAATGTACTCGGTAAAAACTTTATGCTTATTTGGATTTTAATAATATCTGATGATTCACTTCCATCCTCACATGTCTCTTCTGTTTGCAGATCCAGAGAGACCCAAGAACGACAAAGCAACAATTCTGACTGATACTGTTCAGTTGCTGAAAGAGCTCACGTCTGAAGTCAACAAACTGAAATCTGAGTACACAGCATTGACAGATGAGTCACGCGAGGTTCATATCTTATTCCTTACTCTCTAGGTTTTTGTTACAGAAACAATTAGCAGTCTACAACTCTACATGCTGTAAAGATATAAAATTTACATGTGCTCTGTCTTTTATGATATGGACACTATATCTAAGTCATAAATTGCCAACTCCACAGGGTATGTAACTGCTTATAGAACCTGTTTTTATCATCAATAACAGTACTTAAACTTTGCTGGTACTTTTATAACAACGGTTCTTTTTGTAGTTGACACAGGAGAAAAACGACCTGAGAGAAGAAAAGACAGCGCTGAAATCAGATATAGAGAATCTCAATCTCCAATACCAGCAGAGGTTAAGGTCAATGTCTCCATGGGGAGCTGCAATGGATCACACAGTCATGATGGCTCCACCTCCGTCTTTTCCATACCCAATGCCTATGGCTATGCCTCCTGGGTCAATCCCAATGCATCCATCAATGCCATCTTACACGTACTTTGGGAACCAAAACCCTAGCATGATCCCAGCTCCATGTCCTACATACATGCCGTATATGCCTCCTAATACAGTTGTTGAACAACAATCAGTGCACATTCCACAGAACCCAGGTAACCGTTCTCGGGAACCTAGAGCAAAGGTCTCAAGAGAGAGCAGATCAGAGAAAGCAGAGGACTCTAACGAAGTTGCAACACAGCTCGAGTTAAAAACCCCTGGGTCTACTTCTGATAAGGTAGAGAGAGAGCTTGAATCAGAAGCTAGAGATCTTCTATTCTTCGGATTTATTGTTTTCACAGCTTTTCGCAAAACTTTGTTTTTTTGTAGGACACATTGCAAAGACCAGAGAAGACGAAGAGATGTAAGAGGAACAACAACAACTCCATAGAAGAAAGTTCTCATTCTAGCAAATGCTCATCTTCCCCAAGCATCCGAGACCACAGTTCTTCCAGTAGCGTAGCTGGTGGCCAAAAACCTGACGATTCAAAATGACCCAAAAGAATTGATGATGATTGCTCAAAAGGCATTTCGATATGCAATATGATGTGAGTACAAAATGCAGTCGCTGTTTAAAACAGGCGTTTGGATGCACCGTGGGCGTTCTTTTTCCTCGGACAGTCATTCCTCAGCTAATTTTCATCCTTAATAGGTCTGCTTTTAGTTCTAAAACTCGGCTGATTTGTAATATCAAATGTCTGAACTCACTAATTTAAAAAAGTTATATAAATTTAAACAAAGTTATAGTCCGAGTATTTAAAATTCATAGATTATATTCATTAGGTACAAAAGGAATAAGATTTGAATCGGTAAAATATAGTTTCATCATGAAGTCTATAAGACGAGAATTATATTGTTAAGAACAAGAGTCTAGAAACTCAACAGAGGCTGATTTACATATTTATCAAAATACTTAATGATCATTTCAGTTTAAGAGGCATAGAATGACACTTCTTACTTCTTGTGTGTTGGCTAAAGCAATATAAGAGTGTTTTAACATGCTATACAGTATCACAATCATAGGGAACATCATGAGGGTGGTGCAAATTGAATACGACTGTTGAGTAAGGTAAAGAGAAACCAAATAATAATTGACTAGTCTTGTTCAAATGATGGAAAAACACAATAAAGGCCGGTAAGAGAAAAAACAAAAACAAAAAGGGTCTATAACTAAGAAGCTCGTTCTTTCCTTTTGCCGGATTAGCTGATATCAACTAAACTTGGAACATAATAAGTGGACACAATTGGGCGACCATAGGGAGACTCCTCCAGATTCACAAAAGCTTCTCCAAGATTCACTTTCTTCAAGTATCTATTCTCTCCGATGATGTAAGCTGTTGTGTAGCTTTCAGATTCGTCTAGATCAAAAACCACGGCGACTTTCTTCTCTTCGTCGATGAAGAAACTCCCAGATTCAACCCCAAACTGAAAATCTAGACCAGTAAGCAGTATCATATCAACTTTAAAAAAGTTACTCCAAGACACCGCATTGGGCTCAATCATAGTTGTAACCCATATCTCCAACTCACATGTATCCATGTTCTGATATAACGCCGCGAGTTTCTCTCCTTTGACATAAGATAGAGTCCCTGTATGTTCAATATAATGCACAAACGGCAGCGGAAGAAACTGTCCAAAGCTCTCAGTCGTAAAATCAAAACATAGTAAATAGTCTGGTGGCTCTGGATACGTACCATCCCCTTCGTAGACAATCTTTTCTTTAGCGAAAAAGTAAGTGTTTCCTTTCAAAGACACGCCGCGTTGATAAAACTCTATCTCCCAACCGGGAGTGATATCAAGAACCCTCCATGAATTAGACCTTAAATCGAAGATTTCGTACTCAAGAAACTTGTGCTTAACATAAGGGTCGGAATGATCCAAAAACCTCAATATCTTGTGGTTGCCGTCATTGTCGTATCCGATAGCATACCTATCTAATCTGTGGTAAGCGTTAAGGGGTTGGATCCACTTGGTTTGACACAAATACGGGTTACAAACCACGAGTCTAGTGCGGTCCCTTGAGACGCATAACAATAGCCCATCGCAATGAAAAGCTTTAGTAATATCAACTTGATTAATTAAGTTACCAATCTCCTTTATTGATGGATCCACAAAGTACTCTGCACTTCCTTCTTTGTTAGATATACCACGGAGATCGAACCTTATTGAACAAAGCTTATAATTCATCATCATGAACCCTAGAAACGGCTGCATTGCTTCTGCTTTACACAAAACCGCATCTTTGGATAAAGCGTTCCATTGTTTGCAAGTCGATCTCACTGCTCTGAGGGAAGCTATCGGAACCTTATAGAGAATTTTCCCTACCAAAACTTGTGAAAGATCGGACATCATCGTCATTGTTTCAAGTTCTAATGATGTAAGAGGATTTAATTAGCCTCTCTCTTTTATTTTGCTTAATTTGCCCTCTTGCACACTCTTTATATATATATACTAGGTTCGGACCCGCACTACAGCGCGGGGGAAATAATTATATATATATAATTTTTAATTGATTAGAATATGTTATATTTTAATTTTATTGCAATGCATTCGATTACGGTGAATTATATATTTGTATAATAAGTTTAAATAAAATAATAAACGAAAAAGCGAGTAAATAATAATATATTGAGTTTTGATACAAATTAAATAACAATAAAAATTTAACAGCATGAAATAATCTTTATCGACAAATTATTCTATTGACTATTTCTGTAGTAGAAGTAGGAATATACATAAAAATTACATACTTACAATATATTTTATGAAAAATCAACTCGTAACATAATTCATTTGGTAAAAAACATTATTCATAACTCGCTTTACCATTATAATTGTGATTTTAACAAACTACCCGTGAACTATCTAAATTTACATAGTTTGATATATAACATATTTTATTAATAGTAATTATATCACAAAAAAGTACTTTTAATATTCTAAATTCTAATTATTTTATATGTCAACCTTTTAACTATAATATTTTAAAACTTTTTGAACTTTTAAATACGTTCATGTAACAATGGTTTTAATATTGATCATACTGATTTAAATCATTTTCCAAAATATTTAACCGAGTGTAGTTGAGTATTATATGTCCGTTTTGAAACATTCAAATTGCAACATATGCAAAAAATAAAATAAATTTTTTATTAAATATTTTTATTATATAGTATAATATCATAAATTAAAAATAATATCAAATAAATGTTAAAGAAGAATGATAATTGTTTTTAATATATTATATTAAATTAGTTAGAGAGATATTAGGAAATCATAAAATTAGTTATGAAAATAATATAATTTTAAAATTAGATATAGAAAGTATCCGATGTATGTATCCAAACCCATTTTAATATCCAATTTTGAAGTATCCAATTATTAAAATCGGGTTAATTTTTAATTTTGACCCGACCCGTATTCTATTTTGTACTTTTCTTTTACTAGAGACAAATAAGTTTAGTTACGATTATGCTAGTCTTCCGCTTCCGATAATGGTTTCTAATTATTATCTTTTCACAAAGATAAAACTTGTGGTTTATGAATTACGATTGAGTCAATTGAGATAGATAAACATGGAACTGAATGTATAGTTTGGGAATTTTGTTTATTGATTTTTTTAACGTCTAAACGGATTATATCATATATTATATCAAGTATATAAGTTAATCGAAATCCGTGGTTATTGGATTGATTATTTATAAATCGTTTCGAATATGTGTAATAGATTGTGAATTACTCTTTACATAATTTAAGAACAGTACTATAGTATTTGTGAAGATTTTAAACGCCATGCATACATTGTAAATACTAACTAATGATCACACTATTACTACATATATATTACTTTTACTTGACATCGTATGTATAAAAATGATTCACGACAGAACTGATGACGATCGCGTTTCATCGGGTTCGTGTCTGATGTGTCTAGTGTACGTGAGTATAAAACGCAGTCAATATCTGAACAGCGTTTTGAAACAATGTGAAACGCACTCGCTGCTGAAAGACGATAATAATTAATAAATGGAAAAATAAAAAGTTAAAATAATGAGTCAGCAGCAGCTGCGGTGAATTATTCTGTATGTCGGAGCAAAATTACTGCCGGCGACGAGGGAGGGATAGTCTTATCTTCTCCTCTCTCAAATGACTTTTGTTTTTCTTTCTCTTCAGATTCAAATCATAGATTCGATCGGATAATGACCACTACGACGCCGGAGAAGACTCCGGCGAGACCTCTCTCTGTCCAGGACTGGGACGTTCTCATCGACGACTTCCGAGACGCCGGCGCTCCTCGCGACTGGTTCACTTCCGTTTTCCAGGTTGATTCTCTGGTGGACTTCGCTCTCTCCTCTCTCCTCAAGAGAGACTTCCCTACCCCTGTGAAGCTCTCAATCCTTGTCTTTCTCGACGAATTTTCCCCGATTTTGTTTCATAAATGTGGTAGCGAGACCTTTGATCGCTTCGTCGATGTTCTCCGTACGATCGTGCAATCCCCGACGGATGGATCGTCGGGATTGAAGGAGCAAGCTATGGTTTCTTTCACCTCTGTGCTTGTATCGATTGATTCTTTCTCTGTAGGTCACGTTGAAGGAGTTGTTGATTTGCTGCTTGCGCTCGTTAATCGTCCTAACCACGGGTTTGATCGACAAGCTCGTGCTGTCGCGTGTGAGTGTTTACGCCAGCTCGAAAAAGCTTTTCCTGGTCTGCTATCCGATGTCGCTGGTCATCTTTGGTCGTTGTGCCAGGCTGAAAGAACTCACGCCGTGCAAGCTTACCTTCTCTTGTTCACTACGATTGTCTACAACGTGGTCAATCAGAAGCTTAAGGTTTCCCTTCTTAGTACCTCTGTACCGTTGGTGCCTTTCAATGCTCCTAATTGGATGCGTGATCAGAGTTTGGTTATGAGTCAAGGTCAAGGATTGGGGCCAGATCAGAAGGAACTGAGACGAACGCTGGCTTTTTTGTTGGAATCTCCGTATTTGTTCACGTCTTGTGCTATGATGGAATTTATGGGTATGGTTGTGCCACTTGCATCAGCATTGGAGTTGCAGGCCTCTATGCTGAAAGTTCAATTCTTGGGCATGATTTATTCGTTTGATCCAATGCTTTGTCATGTTGTCTTGCTTATGTACTCTCAGTTCCCTGATGCCTTCGAGGGACAAGAGAAAGAGATAATGAGACGTCTTATGCTCTTTTCCAAGGAGACTCAGAACTATCTTGTTTTCCGCTTGCTTGCGTTGCACTGGTTAATGGGTTTGCTGAATAAGCTTATGTTGAGTGGGGAGCTTGAGAAGAGGAAATCTGTTCTTGAGATGGGTCAGAAGTTTCATCCTGTGGTTTTTGATCCACTCGCTTTGAAAGCGTTGAAGCTTGATCTGCTGGTACAATGCTCTGTTAGTTCCAATGCTTTGAGTGGAGGTGATAACAGCAAATCTGCTGGGGATTTGTTGCAGGACTGCTTAGTATCGGTTTCAGATTTCAAATGGTTGCCTCCATGGAGCTCAGAAACTGAACTAGCATTCCGCACTTTACACAAGTTTCTGATATGTGCATCTACACATTCTGACACTGACCCTTCCACCACTAGAAGTCTTATGGAGTCTAGCCTCTTCCAAAACGTGCAGGTCTGTAGCTATCTTTACTTTCTTCTTAGTCTTGCTTGATGATGGACCCCTTTTGCTAGTTTTCAGAGGAACAGAACTCTGTGAGCCTTTTCAGTTCTATATAACTTAGTTCAGGAACCAATCTTTTGCTGATTCTGCTTTCAGAATATACTCGCCCTTTATTTTGATCGTCTTCTATGTTTAATTCAGGGGTTGCTGGTAGACATGACTTTGGAGTTTCAGATCTTGGTCCCTGTTATTGTGGCTTTTATTGAGCGGTTGATAAACTGTCACAAGCATCAGTGGTTAGGAGAGCGGTTCCTTCAGACAGTCGATGAGAAACTGCTTCCCAAACTTAAGAAAAACAATTTATTAACAGCTTACTTCCCACTTTTCCATCGGATAGCCGAGAATGATACAATACCTCCTTCTCGATTGATAGAGCTGCTTACGAAGTTTGTAATTTCACTTGTTGAAAAGCGGGGGTTTGATGTGGGGTTGAAATTGTGGGATCAAGGAACTGAAGTTCTTGGCATTTGTCGAACACTGATGAGTCACCATAAGAGCTCTAGATTATTTCTTGGACTCTCTCGCCTTCTTTCCCTCACATGTCTCTATTTCCCTGATCTAGAGGTCCGAGACAATGCTAGGTATGACCATGACACACACTAAACAAATCTTTCTAAAATTTATGAATTGTGATGGCGTTAACCCAACCTCTTAAACTGGTGCATTGTAGGATATATCTGAGGATGCTGGTCTGTATACCCGGACAGAGATTTAAGAACATTTTGAAGCCCGCAGATGCCGTCTCTCCATCAACTCATTCTTCTACATTCTTTAGTGTTCAAAGTCCTCGTTTTCGTCATGATCCTAACAAATCTCGGAACCTTTCAGCTTATATTCATCTTGAACGGGTGATACCCCTACTCGTGAAACAGTCATGGTCATTGTCTCTACCATCTCTAAGTGTTGGAACTGATGGATATAGCATTGCAGAAAACAAAATCCAGGTAGATGAGGTTGAGCCTGATGGCAGTCAAGAACTCCAGATTTTGCCAGAAGCTCGAAGAATTGAGTCAGGAAAACCTACGTTAAGGGTAATGGACTCAAAGATTGCAGAGATTCTAGAAAGATTAAGAAGGTATTTCTCAGTGATTCCTGATTTCAAGCACATGCCTGGAATTAAGGTTAGAATAACCTGTACTTTGAGATTGGATGCTGAACCATATAACAGTATATGGGGTGGTGAAGCTCAGAATATCGATTTAGAGAAAGTCGACTCACCTCCTGCGATTTTTGCGAGCGTGCTCAAGTTCTCATCTTCAGCCCCGTATGGCTCTATTCCCTCATGCCGCATACCTTTCCTTCTCGGTGAGCCTCATCCGAACAGCAATGCACCCAATGAAGAAGTGTCTTTAGACATCGTCCTGGTAGAAAACACGCTAAAAGAGGAGGAGAAAGATGGCTTGAGAGGAGCACCTGTAACAGTGGAACTGGAACCTAGAGAACCTACACCAGGTTTGGTCGAGGTTTCAATGGAAGCAAATGCAGAGAATGGTCAGATGATTCAGGGCAAACTCGAGAGTGTCCCTGTTGGGATCGAAGACATGTTCCTAAAAGCTTTTGCTCCACCAGACGAACCTGAAGATACATTGCCGAGCTACTACTCAGATCTATTCAATGCTTTGTGGGAAGTGTGTGGTTCTTCGTCCAGCACTGCACACGAAACGTTTGCACTAAAAGGAGGCAAAACCGCTGCAGCAATCAGTGGGACTCGGTCAGTAAAACTGCTTGAAGTCCCTGCTGAAACTGTAATACAGGCCACCGAGCTTCGCTTAGCGCCCTTTGTGGTGGCTATAAGCGGAGAACAGCTTGTAAACATTGTGAGAGACGGAGGAATTATCGAGAACATTGTGTGGAAAGAAGAGGAAGAAGAACAAAGGGATCACGCAAATGCAGACCAGTCTTCTTCGTCCTCGGTGGGGGGCATGGGATTAAACCGAGGCCCTCTTCGTCTGACATATATTGGATATGGAGATGACCAAGAGGTTCCGATGACAAGGAGCAGAGGGAAAATGGGAAAAATAAAGATGTTAATGTTTCTACCGCAGAGATATCATCTGCTGTTTGAAATGGAAGTTGGGGAAGGATCGACATTGGTGCAGATAAGAACAGATTATTGGCCTTGCTTGGCTTACGTTGATGATTACTTAGAAGCTTTGTTTTTGCAGTAGACTTTCACTATTTTTTTTTTCTTAATTCTTTTAGCCCACCTACATAAAGGCGCTACCCAAACGAACAAACACACAAAAAAAGAGAGTCTGAGGATGTTGTTTTGTTTTGAGAAATTTGTATTTATTGGGGGGGATAAAGAAGAAATGAGTGCAAGTGAAATGGTTCTAAAGCTGATTTGTTGCATCGTGAAAGAAGCTATAAATTAATTAAAGAGATAGCACAGCACGTGCACGTCGTCAACATTAGTTAGACCACCTTGCTCTGCTTCTCTTTGTGTTTGCTCAATTCCTCTTCCTCTTCTTCTTCTTGATCTCTCTGCTTTTGGGTACCGCAGTTTGGTTGATTTGCACTAAACTTGGAACATAAGAGCTTGAACACACAAAGCTACTATATGCTTTAACTTCTCCAATATCCACTTTTTTAAAGTAACTATCTTCTCCGATGATGTAAGCTTTTTTGTAGAGTGGCTCTGCGTAGGTGTCGCCGTCTGAAGTAAAAACCACAGCGAGTTTCTTCTCTTCGTCAATGAAGAAACTGTCGTAATCTCCATCAAAATCGAATAGTTCAGGACCAGCGAGTGGCTCAATATCAACTTTGAAGAAGGGGATCCACGACACTGCATTGGGCTCTATCTTACTAGTAACCCATATCTCTATTATTCCACTTGTATCAATATCACCATAGTCTAGGTATACCGCAGCGAGTTTCTCTTCTTTAACACAAGATACAAAATCAGAAACATCAAGCCGAAACGGTAGATCAAGAAACTTTCCAAATCTCTCTTCTGTAAAATCAAAACAGATTAAGCAATCAGCGGTTCCATCATCGTAGTCTGAATCTTCATCTTCTTTTCTTTCTTGTGTGCAGAAATAAGTATTTCCATTTACAGAAAAACCCCTCGGTCCCTGCCAGTGACAGATTATATTCCAGTTGTTGGGAATAAAAGTTAAACTCCTCCATGAATCAGTCTTAAAATCGTAAATATCGCAGTAGCCCTGGTTATCTTCATAAAAACTCAATATTTTGTGGTTTTTGTTTTTGTCATATCCAAGAACAAACATTGTTTTTCTTTGTGTGGTTTTAGTGGTCTTGATCCATCTGGTTTGTCCTAAATATGGGTTCCAAACCACGAGCGTTGACATATCCTTTGAGACACATAACAATAAGCCGGCGCAGTAAAAGACGAGATATCTCCACTTGATACATTGATATACTAACCAAGTCTTCACCATCTTCGTTGAGGATTCCATGGAGATCGAACCTCATTGAACAAAGCCTATGCTCCACGATCATGAACCCCAGAAACTGCTGGTTTGCTTGTACTGTACATAGAATACGATCTCTGGATAAAGCGTTCCATTCTTTGCAAGTACATCTCACTGCTCCAAGACAAGTTTTCGGAAGCCTAGACAAGATCTCCACTACCAAATCCTGCGAAAGATCTCTCATGCACGTCATCTTTCTCAAATCATAAACTAGGGTTTCTAACTTTCACCCTTGCCTATTCGTATATATATAGTTCCCACCAGTGGCGGACCCAGGAGAAAAATTTACCCGGGTCAAAAACTTTTTTTAGCAATTAAATATTTAAAAAACACAAAAAAAAAACCCATAAATGTAATATGAGAGTATTGAACTTGGGTTTGGAACTTCCCACATGTTCTTTTTTCTTCCTTTTTTTAAAATATTTTTATAAATATGTGAGTCTATATAATTAAGCCTCGCAAAATGTCAAAATAGACAAAAAGAAAATGGAAAAAAAATCCTTAAAGAGGAAAGCATTAATTCTTGCGATCTATCTTAAATTTCAGTAACACAAGATGCATATATATATATATATATATATATATATATATATATATATATATATATATATATATATAATAATTAAAAT
>NW_006238921.1:7091164-7095301 GCF_000375325.1 Capsella rubella
TATTTTAAAATAAAAAAAATAAAAAAACATAGTTGGCGTCAGTAATTATATTGGTGTAAGAATAAGTGGTATTCTAAAAAGTTCGAAGTGCACTTCAAGATTCATTATATATCTTCAAAACTTGTGTTTTCCGGAAACAGGTACGTAGTTGCGATCCGTAAGCTTTTGGATAACAAACTCGAAACATGCATGCATTGATATATGCGTGGGAAAACCTGATTGCTCCTTCCATATAATGGAATGGAGTATGGACCTTTCAACTAGACTTTATTATGCATGCACGCACTGTGTTGTTGAACTATTGATTAAGAATCTGGTACGGCGCCAAGCTTCTCTTGATCTTCTTGATCTCTTTTCTTTTGCTCTTCCACTTCCTCTTCCTCTCTCTCTTTTTGCGTCTTGCAAATTTGTTTATCGATTTTCACTAAACTTGGAACATAACAGATAGGGCAAAATGGGGTCAAAGATGTTTTAGTTTTTCCAAGATTCATTTTTCTCAAGTATCCCTTCTCTCCAATAATGTAAGAATGAGCGCAGTAGTCATCATCATCTTCTTCTATATCGAAAAGCACGGCATTCTACATTCATAAGAAAATCAAGACCGAGTGGCTCAACGTCAACTTTGAAGAAGGGGATCCACGACACAGGCATTGGGCTCTATCTTAGTAGTAATCCAAATGTCTATCATAGCCGATATATGTATCATAGTATTGATATAACCCCGCGAGTTTCTCTTCTTTAACATGAGAAAAAAATCCAAAAACCTGTTCTGCTTTACATAGAATGATAGAATCCGATCTTTGGATAAAGCATTCCATCATTTGCAAGTACATCTCACTGCTCCAAGACAAGTTGTCGGAACCTTAGACAATATCTCCACTACCAAATCCTGCGAAAGTTAAATCTTTGGCGGCGAAAGTTAAATCTTTGGCGAAAAAAAAAAAAAATCGGATATCATCGTCACTGATTCAAGTACGTATAGAGGTTAAGGTTTTTTAACTTCAAAGCTTGCCTACTATTTAATTAGCTATTAGTATATGCTTTTTTCTAATAACCCTAACCACGCCTTGAACCTTTATATAGCTTCTCTCACCGAGTTAAATATTTAATGCGATTTCTAGGTTATATCTTCGGAAAATGTTCTATTTTTAACTTTCCACAACACAACTTAATCATATCGACAAAAAGAGTAAAAGTATGATCGTTTTATTACTACAAACTAAAAAAAAGGATGCAAAACGCTCTATAACAGTCAGCAGGACCCGGTCTGCTTGAAGTCCACATTAATTAATTAATACATACACTAATGACACTGAGCTACACTTAAGGGTCCTTTAATTTGTGATGTCTATCAGAATATATAGAACAGTTTGTAGACATTAATAGTAAGAGGCCGGAGGAACCATCGAGAGCATTGTGTGGAAGATGGAGAGGAAAACAAAAGGGTACGGTACCACACAAATGATGAAGAGCATAGTTTGAAAATTAGAAAGATAAAGATTTTTATGAAGAGCAGAGACAGAGAGACTAGTGCAATTTCATTTCTTGTTATTTAGGCTAGCTACATTAGTTAATGCAAGTGGAGAAGAACTTTTATTAAATTTTATTCGTACCTGAATGAAATGAGTCTAAAGTTAATTTGCATCTACTACATATTGTAGTTATTAAGTTGACGTTGTTTCTATGTTAATTAGATCTTCTATATATATTTTTTCCCCTTAAACAAATGAAATCAGATCGGACACCACTTGAATCAAAATCTGTTAATTATGCCGGTAATAAATAATTCAAGATAAAGTGCAATCTTAAACTGTTTCAACCAAACAGAAATGAAATAGTTCTTAACGAGTCTTGCATGTTCAAAGGAAATAACAAAAAACAAAAACAAATGTAAAGGAGCAAGAAAGAAAACTGTATTATTATTGGTTGAGCAGTAGTACTCTCTTGTTTACCTAATGATCCTCCTCTTCCTCTTCTTGTCTTGCATCGTTTTGCGTTCAGCATTTTGGTTGGGCTGCGGTCCTTCATTTTGGTTGATCTTCACCAAACTTGGAACATAAGAGCTAGAGCACACAAGCGGGCAACGATGATACCCGTCTTTTCTGGCCTCCACAGCTTCCCCAAGAACCACTTTTCTCAAGTATCCCCTCTCTCCAAAAACATAAGCTGTGGGGTAACAGCGTTTCTTCTTGCTCCTTTTATCAGATTTCCTATCTAAATTAAAAACCACGGCAACTTTCTTCTCTTCGTCAATGAAGAAACTGCCAGCTTCATCTTCACGTTGAAAACCAAACCTAATGAGTGGTCTCATATCAACTTTAAACAGCTTGCTCCACAACACCTCACTGGGCTCAACCTTAGTTGAAATCCAAATCTCAATCTCGTGTTGATCCCAGCGCTGATATAAAGCAGCGAGTTTCTCTTTTCCAACACAAGAAAGAGTCCCAATGTAGTTCCTACTATTCTTATTAAACGGCATATCAAGAAAATATCTAAAGCTCTCGGACGTGAAATCAAAACACACCAAGTAATCAACAAGATGCTTAGCTTGTACTCCTTTCTGTCGAGTCAAGAAGTAAGCGTTACCATTTACGGCCACGCCCCGGTGATAAGAATCAATCTCCCAGTCTGGAAAATGATCTTGTTCTCCCCAAGATCCAGACTCGACATTGTAGACTTTGAACTCGTAATAATCATCGTACAACCTCAAGATCTTGTGCTTCTTGTCCTTGCCGTAACCGAGAGCAAACATGTCAGATTCTTGGTAAGGCGCTTCGGGCTGTATCCACCTGGTTTCACCCGAATACGGATTCCAAAGCAAGACGCTTGAGTTGTCCCTTGCAACGCATAGCAAGAGCCCATCGGAATAAAACACTTTAGAGATGTCGATTTGACCATCGAAGTTACCTCCAATCTCCTTGATAGATGGACGAACGAACCTTCCACCGTCACCTCTGAGGACTCCATGGAGATTGAACGTCATGGACAGAAACCTATGGTCCATCACCATGAACCGCAGAAACTGCTGCTTTGATTCTCCGCTGCACATGAGCCGGTCTTTGGTTGAGGCGTTCCATTGCTTCTTGGTGCATCTCACTGCTCCTAGAGAAGTTATCGGAGCCCTAGAGAGTATCTCGTCCACCAACTCCTGCGAGAGATCAGACATCTTCGTCATTGTTGTCAAATGGAGAGAGAATTAGCTAGGGTTTTCTTTTGCTATTTGTTTTTAACTTTCAAGCTTGCTCAAATGCCTAGTGCGCCTCCACTCTTATATATGCGGCGGCCTTCAGGTAAGTACGTTTTTCTTTTATAAAAAAGATCTTATTATTATTCAAAAGTCAAAACCCTTGAATTACGCGATCGTGTCTATATATATCATCAATCACATTTACTTCGGTGACTCCTGTGATTATGTTAGTGAATCCTTGTTTTGACTGTGTGTTAGTGGATCCGTAGTAACTGTTCCTAAACAAGTTAAAGACGAACCGTTACTAGAGACTGCATGCCGCCTCTATATAATAAATAAATAATTATAAATTAGGTTTTTTTTTTTTTTTAATTGCCCACTAATAACTTTCGAAAGGATAATAATATATTTGTGATTTATTATCCTTTCGAAATCTTATATAAAAAGAACTAAAATTATATTTAAAAAACATGGACAAACACGAAACACTTTTTTATTTTTTCAACATTTTAAGTCTTAAAACCATTTCCACTCAACAATTCACTAGCATCGTTGCTATTTTTGCATAAGAGAGAGAAAACATCAAAACAAAGACAAAAGAAAAAAAAAATATTTTTGGCATATAAACATCTATACTATTAATTGGGGATCATTATTTGTCTTTGTAGCCAAACAAACTTGAAAAAAAAATATTACAAAATATACAATTTCAAACCTATAGCCAAACACACTAAAAGACAGCAAAAAAATAAATTAAATAACTAAAAAATAAAAAACAAAAACTATCTGTATTTATGGAAATCATTTTAATTTTGTTACCATAAAAAATGGACAATTAAATTCGAAATTAAACATATGCAAACAGATTTAATATTAGTTATCTATTTTAGAATATTTTTTGAAAATAATAATTTATATTTAAGAAAAATATAGATGAAAAAATATGTTTG
>NW_006238921.1:7096045-7119046 GCF_000375325.1 Capsella rubella
AGTGGATATAAAATAATTGTTATGTTTTATTAGCAAATTTTAAATAATAAATGGATTATATTTTTATGATTTAATTTCTACGTCTTCTAAGTAAGTTTCGAAAAGAAAAAACAATCAAGTAGTTAAGAACAAAATCCTTAACTATCTAACTGAAACCAAACTAAATGTCAAACATGTATGAATCCAAACTATAAATGATATACTATAAATATCTAAAAACATTATCCCACATATATAGGTACAACTGATATAATTATATTCAAAATAATATAAAGTCTTAAAATAATTAATTCAACAAAAAGGGCTGATTTCATTTTTTTTTGAATATATATGTCACTAATCAAAATTGTAATTGTATAAAATGAAATATATTTTTCAACCGTATTATAAATAAATATCATATCTAGCCAAAATAATAAAAATTGAATTATTTTATTGCATTAAACACATTACTTTATTTTTAATCAAATCGATACATGATTTTGTGATTACTTTCTGCAAAATGATTTTAATCTTATGCAACAAGAGTAAAAATATTATACAAGATGGGAACGGGATGTAAAGAGATCCGAACGGAATGTAAGCATATATTTTCATACAAAAGTCTTAGAACATGTTACAATTAAAATTAATTAACGCTTGCAGTTTTATATGTAATTTTGTTTACATCATCTAGCATAAAAATGTTCAAAGTGAAAATTAAAAAAACTTAAAGTATGTTCGATAATAGTTAAAATATTTAATACAAAGAAACATAACCAATATGTATGAACTAAATATATAATAATAAGAATAAAGAAGTCAATTATTTTTGTAATTCATTATTATATTATACCGTATATAAAGATACTCACATACAATTCAAGTGAAACAAAAAAAAAACCCTGAGAGCTAACTCAGCAAAACTACAATAAACCTATGAATTAAAAAAATAGAAATACCTAAATCTCTAGGAAACAAAAAAGCTAAATTTGATTCTTTGAATTGAAGAAAGTAATGGGAAATAAAGATGAAATTGAACGATCAATAACATTAAAAATTGAACAAGGATTGTGTATACTCGGATTAGAAGCAGTGACTTGTGAATGAAAATGGTGGGAGCATGTGACTTAGATTTATAAGTAGAGTTTTATTAATGTGAAAAAATAAATATTTAAACGAGGAATACGAGTATTCCGTCTAGATCTCTTGCCAAGTTTCTTATAATAAACCTTAGCAAATAATTATGTTTTTAAAAAGAAACGATTGTGGGACAGAAATATATGATGGATAGAGGACGATACAGACAGGACGGGTCCGGACGGGACGAGACGGGACGGGTTGGGACGAGACAGGAAGGGACGGGTCGGGACGGGACAGGTTTCTCATTCCTAACTATACGTACAATAATTCAAACTAAAGCCAAATCCAAATCCGATTTAACATGTCTAAGCAAACAGTTAGAAATGTTTTGATTAGTTTAAAAAATAAACACGTAATATCATTTAACATTTTCATTTAAATTATTTTAAAACTATATTAAGTAAACAATATCTATATTTTACATGCCTATGTATAATTTTTCAAATAAAATTATATAACAAACTTTTACCAAAATCGTATCTACATAAAAAAATCGTAGTTTTGCAAAAATAACCCCGCACGTACGTGCGGGTCCATCACTAGTATCCAATAAAAAAGAACCACGTCATCTAAGTACCGCTTCTCAGATTGCTTCAATAAGTAACGTTCCTTCAGTTTTAATGTATTTTTGATTTAATTTGAATTTTTTTTTCTAAGTACTTTACAAAGTACCTCCCACTGGAGATGCCCTAACATATTCAACGGATGTACTATAGAGAACCTTCCAAATGGACTACACTTCAAGGTCTATTGATGTTACATGCTTGGGTCTGCGACTCAAGAAACTACTTATGGACCTAAAGCTCAATATCTCTTAAGTTAAAACCTTTGTTGTTTAAAGTTTAAACCATAAACATGTCCCAAAACTCCTTCATATACAAGGTTTTAAACAACCACAAGTTTACCAACTGATCTATTTTAAACCACGACTCATAGTCATGGTTACTCACCTAGCTAGTCACCTTTAGTGATTTTACCTTTGAACTTGACTCCAAGTAAAGTTTTTCTCGTGATATCAATGAATCCAAGTTAATGTTAGTTTGATACTAGAGGCTCAAAACTTAGAGCACATGCCCAATACGATATTGTTCAAGAACTTTTGAAGTTATGTGATAAATTAAAAAGAATGAAAATAATTCACTAGTCTTGTTGTTCCAAGGACATGGACAAAAGAGAAAAAAAAAACAGAATAAAAGAATGAAAGGGGGATAATGCAAGAACTCTCAGCATAGTTAAATTGCACACAAGTTGGCGACCCATACGGATATTCTTTGAAGTTCACAGCTACTCCAAAGATTCACTTCCATTTTCTCTAGTGACGTTATTAAACTCGACAATTCGGTTTATTACATAAGAGTCGTACAATTTCTAGGTTTGATCCACATGGTTATTCCAATACACAGGTTCCAAACCACGACCCTAGTGACTAGTGTTGTCCCAAACCAATAAGACATCGTAACGAAAGAGTTTAGATATATCAACTTGATCGAATACACATTTACATATAAAAAAAAGTGGAAACTTGGTAAAATGGGAAATCCTGTATCGGAAACCAATTTTGCTCTGAAGCAAGCACATCAACAAGAGTAACACACTTGTTTTTCTTTTCTTTTCTAACATTTGTTCTGTACATAACCTCTAAATACTTAGAAGGCTAATATAGTTCCCACTTTCCAATAGTCTTCCACTATTTTTTCTTTTTTTCTAACCAAACGATTTAAAATTTATGCAGAACCTCAAACCCCAAACCACATTATCTTTTCTTTTCTCTCTAGAAATGCAGAATAAGAAGAAAAGAAAAGGGTTAAATATGATGACTACATACTACAAGCTATTGCTCTCAACCGGTTGAGAGTGTAAGCCTACTCCTCTGTCATCGTTCACCATCTTTTTTAGGGATCGGTATTGCAGCCGCACATTGTCTCCGCTTTCGACAATCTTTAATAGATACCTTTATTTGAAAAGCAAATGAAAATGCACTAGTTTGAGAGTCAAACTCAATAACTCGCTTCACCTATCAAACATAGTTCTGTTTCAGCTCTTATAGATCATAGAGTAATAGTTACCAGCCATTGAGACATTGAGATGTCACGATTGCTTCTTTTCCAACAAACTTTTCCGGGGTCCTCCGGTTTCCCTGCAATTGTAAATGCATTCCATAACACGCAAGAACCAATTTCTATGACAGAAGAAATGCATCATAACCGAAAATAAAAAATAATGGCCTACCTTGATAAGCACTTTCTCATTTACAGCAAATGGATAATGCACCACTCGATGCATTCCATCATCCGTAGCTGGATCTCCATTTTCCTGCAGGGAGAAATTTGGGATCAAATAGTAACTTTTATAAGAGGTTCATTTACAACATACGCTTAAGCTAAACCAGAAAACAGATGATGATGCATCTGATATGTTTGGAGATAGTAACAATGTAACAGGAAACCACAAAAGAACTTAGTTATATAGAGCAGTGTTGCCTCACCACATCCATTTGATCACTCATTTCTTTTCTACGCCTCCTCATGGCTGCGTTGTGGAAAAGTCTTTTGTCATCTTGTTGCTTTATAGCTGAAGCGGCAGCTCTAAGTGCTATGTGTTTGACATTAGAAAAGGAATACGGTTAAGACTGTTTGTTGATGTGAAACCCAAAAGACTATCGTGGATCAATTTATTTATTGAGGTACACAAATAAGAAGACAATGAACATTATAGGAATTACCATGGTTGGGAACCAGAGACCCAGACTCGATTTCTGCATTGCAGAGCGTACATCTAGACTGTGCATAAGATAACTGTGGTTACCAATCTTGGGTATGTAGGAAGAACCATCACATGAGACTAGCAGAGAAATACAATCGAAGGAAACTAATACCAACCATTTCAAGGACTCTTCTAAGCATGAGGCCACCAAATGAATGTCCACAAGAGACAACCATTGCATCTTCAAGAAAAGCACCACTAATATCAAAGAGTTTGCAACAGACAAATTAGAACTTGTTTTCACTATACTGCCTTCGCATAAGGTGGAAAGCATCAGACAAAAGGTGGAAAGTAATTGAACATCTAATACAGCTCATGGATCTAGGTACAAAAGACGACCAACTAAAACTAATTTCTTCAGTGTATATCTACTACCTGGCACACATGATTAGTTTTAGACCACTTGCTATAACAGAATAGAAAACTCATTGAGGTTAAATTTGGAAAAGGGCTAGCCAGTTCCCAGCACTTAAGAAAACCTAGCTAGAGTACTTTTTACATGATCAGATTAACATGGGTTAGCAATTCATTTAAATTAACCATAATAAGAGAACAGTTTTGTTAGTCATAGATAATTATACACTAAGGGAAATATGGTACTCACGAAATTGGATCCGAGAGAACACTTCTTAAGGAAGGCTCTTTGCAAACATCATCCCGCGGAACCTGACATCAACAATTTAGAAGAAGATCTCTTGACATAAAACCTTGTGCTCTGAGCAGTTAACATAAAACAGAGAAACTTATATCATTATAGTATCAAGGTAGTGCCAATCATAAAAAATATCCAAAGGACGATCCTCAAACATAAGTAATATAAGTTGCACATCCACTCATTAAAACCTCGATTGATATTATTTAAAGGATAATATTGCATGATCTGAAAGAATGCAAAGGAAAAATGAACTGTTTCTCAATAAATTTCTGCTCCAAATGTCAAGGAAAAAAAAACAGAATTAGGTACTATTGGCATAGAACTTCACAGATATCAAAGTTTTATACATTTAAATGTACTTTTACAATCTAGACATCTAATTTTACTATTGTAATAAAGGGTGAGCTTACATTGGTTTTCACAGGCGGATTAACTATAGTGTCATTCTCGGCCAAGAGGTTATCCATAAACTGACTAACAGATACTGGCACATAGCTTTGAGGAATTACATGGCCGGCTGCTTCTATTGGGGAACAATCTAATATAGCATTACTTTTCGGCATAAGCCTAAAAGCTAATGATGCCCTGCAATTGGAAAGTTTAAATTTGTAATCAAATATGTATGCATGCCATGTCATAAGGTTTGTTAAGGAAAAGCTGTCATAAAAGTTGTTCAGGAAAATCTTATTTCGTCATCAAAAACATACCTTCCGCGATTGTCAATGCCAGACAAATGGTCGGTTCTGTAAGAGGCAGCTGGACGGAGACCTGCAGTAGCATGACTAAGCGCTTTGCCGGTAATCAGTAAGAGATCACCCACCCCACATCCATTATCTGCTGTGTACCAACGACCATTTGGGTCACATACCTAAGGATAGAAGAAATTTCAGAAGGAACAAAACATAGAACCCTCCAAATGTACTTTATGTAAATGGAACAATGTCACAAATCAAGCAAATTGGAAACTCAGGATTATGGCTGGTCATGTCTAACTATTTTGTTGCTCAAAGGATAAACAATGGCACGTTTCCCATCAAGTTCCTCGCTATAATTAAAGCATATATATAGCCTTCTACACAGTGAAAGTTCATAGATGTGACCTGAATGCCAGTGCCATCTGAGCAGAACATTGTCAACAAACCCTTTTCAACTTCAATATTAGTAGATAGGCTGCCACCTCCAGAAGCATATTTTCCATTTTGGATTGAGGCATGAGCATAGGAAGCCAGTAGCACCGAGGAGGAAACCTCATTCGGAGCTAGTGGAAAGTCGTCCAGCATATGGTTAAAAACACTGCAAAGAGAAAAGAACAAACGGTATATGCTCATTTTATGAGTTGATCAAAGTAGGAAGGCGAAACAAGTAGTAGTAAAACCAGAGAATAAGCATCATAACCATCCTACTCGCTTCTTAGACGTAGATGCCTTGCTATTGCAGATAAAGCAGCTCGTGCTACTTTACCCAAGCACCGGAAAATCTCAGCCATGCATGGTGGCGAAGAATCTAAATCCTCAACAGACCTGTTGACAAGAAAAAAATCAGTCACTACACATCATATACATCAAAAACTGATAATTAAATGTCAGACTTTACAATCAAACCAATTGTTCAATACAAGAGCAAGGCCAATTCTTTCTCCAAAGAAAAAACAAACAATAGTTACAAAAGAGCTAACCTTCCAGCTCTATACATAGAGAGGCCACGATTGCCTTTACCAGAAACATTAAGGCTTCTAGTTCTAAAATACAAACGAGCAGCTTCAAGGCCACATCGAATCAGTGCAGTGTCTTCACTCCCTAGTTCGATCACAGAGGCATTATACCTCATCAAAGATACAGACAAAGCCTCTACGGCTTTAGCATACGCCGGAGAAGGAGCTCCTTCATAAGGCAAAATATCAGATAATCGAACCCTAGCGAGAGCACTCCCAGACATCATCAGCATAGGATCACCAGACGGGTAAGCAGCAGAAATCGGCGAAACTGGAATCGCGTGAGACAAAGGAGACTTGGTTAAGCCACTAGGTACATCAGAAGCAATTGAAACGGCGGCGTTAAAGCTTAAAGGCGTAATCGGAGACGAGCCCTGCCGGTGCATCGCCACTCCAACCAACCATACGTCTCTAGGTTTCCATGATTCCGAGTCAGTTTCCGGCGTCGGGAAAACGGATTGGAACAGTAGCGTGTCTCGTTGAAGTCGTAGAGATCGCTGTTACAGAGACGAATTGTGATTTTACTGTACGGAATCCTTACTGGTCCGAATTGGATTGAAGATGAGTATCTTGGTTACAAATTGCAACCATGAAACGCCGTCGTCGGTTATATCGCCGTCGACAGAGTGAATATTATAGCCGGGAACGTTGGGTTCGCCGGAGAATTGTGGTTGTGAAGATGAGTAGACTCTGGTTTTTGAGTTTTAAGTTTTGAGTTTTGAGAAGGTAATAAAAAGCGAAAGGCTTTGTAAATTTTACCTTTTTGGTCAAACTAGCTTCACTTTCTAATTGGAAATGATTTTTTTTTTCTTTCCCCATTAATCTGAACAGAAATCAAAAACTTTTAATTTTGATGGTAATAATACTAACTGGTGACAGAATAATAAAATAGTGGAATTATGAAAATTTAAAAAAATGATTTAACTTAATTTTATATTTTAAATAAAGAAAGTTACTTCACATGACTCAACGACGCAATGTTTTTTTTTTTTTTTACATGCGATATATATAGACAGTAGCATTCACACATGTTATGGTTTATAAAATATCGCAAATTTGCGTGAAAATGCTTGTTATTGATCAAAACTTACAAAAAAAAAAAAAATTGTTTAGTTGGAGCATTTATGTATGGACTAATATAAGCAACAGTTAATTAAGATGGCCATACATATTGATTGAAAAAAGAAAAGAAATAGGGGGTGGGTGATGATGATGATGAGGATGTATGGGGATGGTAAAGAGATGATGAAGATGTTTTACTTGTTAGTGGTTGTGGTTGATTAGGAAGAGAGGAGATCCTATTGAATTTTGATGATGAAGTTAAGAAGCATACGTTGATGATGTGTGAGTCATGATGTGTATCGTGATGTGACAACATCATCAATAATAGTAATTATGATAATGATGATATGATCTTTTTTCTCATTTTAATACAAAAAAAAAATACAAACTAACCTCAAACTAATGATGATGTAGGACGTGGAGGTGGATGAGTGTGATGATAATGATGATGAAGATAAGCACTTATCATTATGTGTTGTATCAAAAAGTATCACGACGTCCCAACATAATGTTTGGTTGTAGTCTCTAACTATTTTTTTCTGTTTTTAAAGTATCTTACAGTTAATAATGTAAATTCATTTAAGTTATAGCGAAATGCAGATCTCAAAGCTTTGCTCAATACTCTGAAAAAATCTTAGAAAAGTAGTGATACCAATGAATGTTACTCAAGGAATGGTCCCAAAACTAACATAAATGTCGAAAGGCCCAAAACTAAATGAGGAAAATATGAGCATGTGGCATGTGGCTAGCTACATTTCCAAATCACAAAGAGAGTGGAAGATTCACAAAGATGATTCGATTTCAACATTATATTTTACAAAGAGATGGTTCATGTAAAGATTTGTGTCTAACTATTGTATACACACATTGTACATATATCATAATTTGATTTCGCACATCAAATATATCAAAAACCTTTGTTTCAAATCACCATCACCACCCAAGAGCCTTCAGAACGAGTTGATGAAGGTAAACTTACTTGTAAATCCATTCGTTTGCTCGTCCCCCTGTCGAATCCATGTCTATGAAAATACTGACAGCCTGTGCGAAGAGGAGAAACCACCCATATCAGTTTTAACACTTGGAAAAGAAAAAAAAAGGTTTTCAAGTATCAACGTTGTCTCTTATCAACCAAGTTGATCTAGCTAATATACATGTCTGTATTTTAAGGTTACTTTTTAGACTTGATCTCACCTTCCCTATCCGAGGTCGCTCCTTCGACTTTGCTAGGCTGTTACGGATATGTGAGACTGCACCCCAGCATTTCAACATGTTGGCTACATCATCAAGTCTCAGTATATATTCTTCTTCGGTTAGAGGAAAAGACCTCTAGGCATTGAAGAAGAAGAAAGAAAGACAGAATGGTGAATTAGCTTACAAGTATTGGTTTTCATAGGCAAGATACTATACCAACAAAATATGGATATACATAAAACTTTTTATGTGGCAAACATTCTCAAACCAAAATCCATATTATATTGAAAAATATATCATAACCATCTTATTCGACCAAGTATAGTAGAATCAGTTGAACTATCATGTCATTAGGCTTCTATTATGATCAAAACATAGCAATGGATTTTTACCTGTTCTCTGTACTTCCACATGACATTCATTGCAAGAAGATTCCTCCCCATGAACTCCTACATTAATCACATCTAAGAACTATGATTTAAGTTCTTAGCTTCTAATCGACAAATCATTACACATCAATATATAAAGGTCACAGCAAGAAACTGAATACTAAACAGAACATGGACAGTTATTCTCAACAGCTGACTCTGTACTCATGCAATTAAGAGAAGAGGATCGGAGGTCTCAACTTTTTTCTTCACCTTTAAGTAATTAGCAGATAAAGGCTTAAGCTATGGCTTTAACATGCAATATAGAATCACAAACACTCTTGAACACAGAAAGGCAATAAGGCATACCTTCTTGATGAGTTGAACATCGTAAGATCTTCCATACTTCTGTCTGATGAGTGTCGCAAGATCTAAGCCGTTAAATGCAGAATCATCCGACCCAACCATTCTTTCAAGATTTGCCCGATTCATATCATTTGCTTGCTAAAGACAAAAGAAAAAAATCAAAATTGATCAGATGAATATAGAAATCAGTAAATTTAAACAAAGGCATGCTTACTTTCCACGTTCTGTCACTAAGTCAGGACAGAGATGGCCAGATATCATGACATCAAAAGAACTCAACACACCATTTAACTATGCAATTTTTCCAGGTTCAAGCAGAAGAAGATCGACATTCTATTACATTCTTAGTAATCTCACAACGAAAAAGTTTGAGGCTTTCATGTACAAAAAGGCTTGTTAAAACTCCATTGACTATTTAACACAATTCTAGTGTAATAAGCACACAAAAACTATGTCTCAGCGGCATCAGTTTACGCTTAAATGTCAAGTCATGACTTCATGACTTCACCCAAGAGGATAGCAAAAACTGGCCAGGAGTAACAATGCTTAGAGTTTTTACATACCCTTTTAATTTTATCATCGAGCGATTCCTTCTCCTCGTCATTCGAATTATCTGGAGTCATCCCATCATCCACAGCACTGCAAATTCTTGAAAAGCTTCTCCTAGCAGTTTTCCCACAAGTACTCTTCAAGCAGAGACTATGAGAGAAAGCAAATCTTCCAGAGAAACACGGAACGCAAGATTTCGAACAAGAAACCTTAGGTATTGTTCCTATACCGCATGGTTCGTGTATAATCGATGGTTGACAGTGATGATGACTTGAGACAATGCTCATCATATCCTGTAAAGTACTGAAACTATCAAACCAAATATATCTTTTTCTGCAATTCAAAGAATCTAACAGATAATGCATCTAATTCTCAAACCAACTGTGAACACAGAGAGCTATCTAACTAGAGAAACCAAAGCAAAAGTTCCTGATATAGAGAAGATTCATAGATAATAACGTGTAATAATTGGTAAAATCTGAGCCTCGTTCATCGTAATCAATAAGAGAATCATCTACAAATCGATGATGTTCTGCTAACTAAGCAGCAACTATCGGAGGAAATATTGAGAAGCGACAAATCATAAACAAGTGAGGGGAGAGAACCAATGAAGCCAGAAACTTAAAAAATTTTAGAATTTACCAAGAAGTTGAGGGAAAACATAATAATCTTACCGCCGGAAGAGCTGAGGAAGAGCACGGCGGCGTTGCTGCGGAAGAGGAGATTAGGAGAAGGGAGGACTAAGAGATAAAAACAAAACAAACAAAAAAATCAGTGAATGAACGGTGAGGGAGGAAACAAAAATGAAACTCTAAACGTAGCGTATAGTTCTCATTTTTGCTATATATCATAAAAGCTTTGTTAAAAGTTAGAAAATTAATATTATGTGCAAGAAAACACGTCTAAAATTCAAATTAAAATACACGAAGACAAACAAAAAAAAATTTAGATATATAATATATATATTTAGTTTTAATACAAAATATTTTTTGGTGTAATGGTTTCGACATGTACGTATCACAA
The DNA here is from genome assembly GCF_000375325.1 of Capsella rubella. Classification (NCBI taxonomy): domain Eukaryota; kingdom Viridiplantae; phylum Streptophyta; class Magnoliopsida; order Brassicales; family Brassicaceae; genus Capsella; species Capsella rubella. The sequence goes on from NW_006238921.1 coordinate 7,106,859, forward strand.
ATTCACAATCCGAATTGTATAAATGTAATATATTTTATATAAAAAAAATATCACTACAATACCAAGATAATAAAATAAAGAGAAAGAGTAATGAATAATCCTCGAAAACATTATAAAATTAAAAATGAATTAGTTATTAATAAAGCATTATTAACCAAACAAGCCAAAGTGTTATTTTTTATTTTATTTTCAGTGAAGCACAACAATTGTATATATATATCAAATTATGTTAACTTGCACGTTTCAGCTAAAAAAATTGTGGCGTTTCGGCCATTCCACACACATATTCACACGTAATATCCACTTGGTCTCTGCTCGTCTCATTATCTGAATATTTTTCATACAACATCGACACATACAGTATTAGTATATACCTTAGATTTCAAGCTATAACATTTTACAGTACCAATATAAGTAACACAACATACATAATTGAACAATCGAAACTATTTACTGAGTCAAAATCAAAGCTTTTAACCCTTCTTTTTGTAATTGACAATTGAATCTTTTTCTCATATAAGATAAATATTTGGATCCACAAAGATAATACAATAATTTCCGGTTATGATAGAGGTTTCAAATATCTCGTACATATTTATGATTCTTGGATTAACACATAATACCTCTAGTGACTTAGTGAATTAGTAACTAAAAAATGGAAAATGGAAAATTTCACGTTTGGATTTTAAAAGGAAATTAGTAAAATCTTCTAAAACTTGGATTTTCTAATTTTAATAAATCTATATTTTAAAGTCATTTAATAAAATAAATTTTGTAGAATCAAAAGCTAAAAACTGATTTAAAAACAGATGTCAACGTATATTTAAGAAGAAAAAAATGTAAAAATTAAACGCAAAAAAGAAAAAGAAAAGGTAGAGGCGTAAATGGTAATAAATTATATATTAGTCGGTGAGTTTAGAGAGAAACAAAAACTAAAGGGGTGTGATTTCGAAGAAAATTGTGCATATTTTTCAAAATTTGAAATCTCAGCTAAAGGAGAAGAGAAGAGAAGCACCATTTCCCTTTCTCGGGTCGTGTCCTCATCGTTTTCTCAGATTCCTTAATAATTCCCTTTCGATTCCAAATCCCCAATATACTCATCGAATTCGGATTCCAAGACCCCAGGTTTTTCAATCATGCCCATGGAGAACGACAATGGCCACGCTAGCAACGTCGTCGTCACCGCCGAGCAAGCCACCAAGATCAGCGAGACTGAGGTGCGCTTGCCGGAGAATCGGCAGACCGTTGTTGTCACAGACGCCGCAAGTGGTAGCGAGATAGGAGAGCAAGGGGAGGGAGAGACGCCAGTGGCGGTGGCGGTCACCGTGGAAGAGAGCGGATCGAATTTGGTGGCAGAGCTACCTCCCCGATCTTCTTCCGCTAGAGTTCCCTTCTCTAATCTTAGCCAAATTGATGCAGATCTTGCTCTTGCTCGCACACTCCAAGAACAGGTGGGTCTTTCTTTCCTATCCATCGTTTGGGATTTCTGCATTTTCTTAGGTTATGGGATGCTGTTAGGGCTTTCGTTTGCTTCTTGTTCTCCTGGATACGCGGAATTATTCATTGCTTATCGCCTTTTCTCTTTAATTGCATTTGGAATTTGGATTTTCCTAAGGGTTTCTGTAGAATTGGGAGTCTATTTGAATACTGTTCTTCGGGTTTCAGGAACGGGCGTATATGATGCTGACCATGAATAGTGAAATCAGTGACTATGGGAGCTGGGAAACTGGAAGTTATGTATACGATGAGGATGAGTTTGATGACCCCGAGAATGAGGATGAGGATGACGATGAAGACGAATATGAAACAGATAATGATCCTCAGGAAGATGCACCCGATGTTCACGCCAATGAAAATGATCAAGAAGATGACGGCAACTCTGACATTGAAGAAGTTGCTTATTCAGATGATGAGGCCTATGCTAGAGCTCTTCAAGAAGCTGAAGAAAGGGATATGGCAGCTAGATTGTCTGCTTTATCTGGGTTTGCAAATCGTGAGTTTATAACTATCACCCAAGTTCTCTTTGATGGGCGTTCTAGGATGGGTTTGGGATTAGGCTAACTGCTGTTACTGGTTGCAGGGGTTGAAGATGTAGAGGATGAGAGTCATACTTCTCAGGTAGGCTCCTTAAACTACAACAAATCCTTTTATATCTTTAGCTGTAAACCTTTTTCAGTTTTTGTACTTGAGAATATGAACCTTTTTGCCTCCGTATGTGTAAAGAACTACTTTCCAACCCCTTTTTTGTTTAGTAATATAGTGGCCAAAGGACAAAGTAGTGACATAAAACCCATATTGTCTAAGTGATACATTTTACATGCTTCCATATATCTACTATCCTTCTATCTGGCATTAGAGTGTTTTGTTTCGTGAAAGTTTAGTCTGTGGGTTTTGCTACTAGAATTTTGCGCAATGGTATGTTTCAAGGTCAAAATGCATTCACCAGAGGGTAATTGAATCAATTGTAATATGCTAGCGTTAACACCTTGAATCCTTGACTATTCACTGGTATTGGAGATGGTTATGCTCACACCGCGAATCCTGAGACCTTGCGGTGCACTGAACTTTGATAGTCCATTTTGTGGAAAAAATCAACTGAAATATATAATTGCAGGGTAGAGAATCATAGAAACTAAGGCTTCATTGATGTGGCTTGAATCTGCCCCACTCACGTTCTGTGTGATTATTTTTGCAGGATGCCTGGGATGAGATGGATCCTGATGAGCTTTCGTATGAGGTACATAAACATTTGTGGTATTCTATGCTTTTTGGATTCTCGGTCTCTCCTCATGATTTTGTTAAATGGTTTGAAGTTTAATGTGAATGCTATTGTTAAACTTGTTAGATTCTTGTTTTAAGATCCGTCATGCATTTCAATATTCAATATGCATAATTTATATACTCAACACATCTGTTGGCTTATAACTAGACTTGCTAATGCCTACAGGAGTTGCTTGCACTTGGCGACATTGTGGGAACCGAAAGCAGAGGATTGTCTGCTGATACAATTGCATCTTTGACTTCAAAAAGATATAAAGATGGAGACAATCAGAACGGAACCAATGAGTCGTAAGGCCTTTTTTGGGACCAATGAAGTAAACCATTAACAATTTTGTGCATATGTACTTAGATATTAACTTTTTCAATGCTTGGTGCAGATGTGTTATATGTCGTTTAGACTATGAGGTTGACGATGACCTGATACTGCTCCCATGCAAACATTCTTACCACTCGGAGTGCATAAACAACTGGTTGAAGATAAACAAGGTATGTCTTTTATGAAAAATAACCCTGTAGAGAAGCTAAAGTATATAATTATTGTAGTCAGCTAATTGGAACCTGAAGCCCAATCAGGGAGGTCAGTTTTTATCACTCGACAGATACCCATTTTGTTATAGATAGATATATTCTAGAAAAACCGGCACAGCACATGATATTTCCAGAAATCTTATCTGTTTATGATAGGGATTAGGGAACTTTATGGTCAGTACAGACTATCTCATGCTTGTTGGGTTTATGGATTGCATTTATACGTTTGCCGATTGTCTTCATCAGCATCTTCGAAACTGAGGAGTTTTGTTGTTGATAAGCAGAAATTTGAACTTGTTAGCTCCTTAGGAAGACTATCTACAGTATGTTGAATAAACTCATCGGCTTCCATCAACTATTGGGAATAAGAAATTCTTAGCTTACAAACCAGCAGTTTTAGAATCTCTTTTCAACATTCATGTAGGAAGAGCTTTCGGAACTCCATTAACAAACTGAAACTGACACAATCTTCTGCAGGTTTGCCCCGTATGCAGCGCAGAAGTTTCAACTTCCACCTCTGGACAAAGCTGATGAGAGCAAAGGAAGAAAGATTCAGAAGAAAAAAAGAATCATAAGCTAAGAACGTCAAAACCTTAGCTGTCTGTTTGTACACTTTTTATAAACAAAAAGAAAACATCACCAGATTTCCTTGGATCTTTTATACAGTCTCAAAGATTGGAACTCTCTCTAGCGTTTTTAGTATTCGCATTCATCTGCTTCCGTATTTGCCTTTTTAGAATATAGCTTTATCACATAGTAAGTGTCTATTTCATTGATGTTCACGTCGATGCTACCGTGGATAGCGAGGATAATCTGGTTTTTCATCTAAAAAAGAACCTAAAAGCTAGAATTTTGTAACTCAGACAAACATCGCAAGGGCTTAGGTCTGAAACTTATGAATAGATCGAAACTTGTCTTATTACCTAAGAGGCTAAGATAAATTTGTTGACAGAGAAGCTATCACCGAAACTCGTATGAAAGAAAAGTAGTTTTTCCTCTTTGGAACATGACCATTATCATGGCTTTTGTTTCGGTAGTCTAGATGAAAAGTTGGCGAGTGGAGTGACACCAACGGTCATATGCTGGCTGAAGATTGGGCCACTCAGAGGCCGAGACTGAGAAATCTTGGAGCCAGTTTGTGAGTAGAATTTCTTGGTCCAATGCAGGTAAAGTCGAGATTGCTTTGTCTATGGCTCGTTCCACCTCAACTCTCTCATAACCCGTCAGCACGGGAAATGCTAGCCCGTTCCTGGCATGACTAAACAGTGGTAACCAGTTTGCAAGGAGCCTGAACGTCACTTGTCCCGGAACTTGTGTGCTGTCTCTTGCTAACTCTCCAATTAAGAGCGCTGCAAAATATTTTGAGTTTGTAAGAAAACCACAGATCATGTCAAGATTTTATGAATTAGTGAGCATGTGTATCAGTGTATATATAATCCGAAAATTAGCAGAAGTTCCTACCTACACAAAACCAAACTACTGTAAATAACAATTCTTATGATATATAGTCCAATGAAACTTGGGCCTATTGTTATTACTAAAAAATACATTCAGTTTATACTTAAAAAACTAAATAATATAATTAGAATTTACTTTTTCTTATGTTATCCAAAATCAACGTTAAATAAGAAATGGTAAACCATAAAAACCTGAATATATATACTTGCCTGAAATCTTAACCATGAGGCCTTGGACCCTGGGAGCAGCCGTGAGAGACAAGGAAGCTAAACCGGAAGCGTAGCTCCACCGCTTAATCCCTTCTGCCACGGCACCGTAACGCCTAAGCTTCTCTGTCATCCACAGCAGCTCCTCCGCAAGCTTCTCCACCGCTAGTTCAGCCTCTTGTTCTTGGGAACCACCAGCTCTGGCAACCGCAGACTCTCTCCTCCTACTTTGCGATAACAAGTTCCCCGTCATGTCGGCTAAGGACCTGACAGTGTTGATACATGCGCTTAACCCTCTCACGTATGAGGTGACGTAGCCGCCCAGAGGGAGGGCCCCGACCAAACGCAGCGGCAAACCACCGAAGGGTTCATCTGCGGTTCGAGAGCGTTTCAAGCAGTCCTGCAATCGTGCGGTGGTGCGTGCAAAGGAGGACGCAAGGGCCGCTCTATTGACGTCGAGTAAGTCCAAGTGGCCGCTCTGGGCGTTGTCTTCCATGATCTTCTCAGCCATTCCCATGGCAAATTGGTATTTTCTTGAGGTTACCGGAATCTCGTTCATGAGCGCTAGTGCCTATTCGTGAAAACATGTTAAGATGCATAAAACGCCAAGTAGTCAAACTCTATATCCAAATGGTTGCAAAGTTTTTAAACTAAAATTAAAACTGATAAATGCAAAGTTAAATGTTCATATATTCATTCATCTAACTAATTAAGAGTCCCAATGATTAGAAGAGCTCCCACATATAATTAATTTTAAAGATGATTACTAAATACGAATGTCACGCCACTACTAACTATAGTAATTAATACACTAATTAATTAGAGAAGTGACAAGAAAGACAAAAACCACCCGAGTTTTTGATTAATCGAACCTAGCTATGATTTCACTGCTCTTTTTGTTATTGTTTTTTCATGTATGAGGTGGAGCTATGCATGTCGTCCATGTGGAAATAACAGAGGTGTAGTGTCCACGTTAGGCACTTTCGTGGAGTATCCCAAAATAGAAAGCTCCAACAAAAATATATAAATTTTAAATATAAATAATAGTTTCCGTAGAGAAAATACTTCATTTCGGTTAAGATCGAGTTATACAAATAAAAAGTTGTGTTAACAACAGACAAACGTCTACATGTAATTAATCATGTGTCTTAGTTAGACCCAAGCGAACAAGTGAAAAATTTCTAAACGAGGTATTAACGAATTAATGTTTACTACACTAAATAATGAAAGATGATATTCATATAAATATAACACTTACGTGACAAAGTGCTCTACCGAGGGAGTTAGCGGAAGGCTCATCAACCCCATCACAAATCATCGTACCCAGATCCGACGACCCTGAATACTTCACCAACGCCGTTGATGACGTGGAGGACGCCTTTATAGGGACCAACGCGTTCTCCGCAGCGGCGGTAAGAAGACCCGAAGCGAAACTAAAGGGAGGATAAGAATAAGAATAAGCAGAAGAAGATGAAGAAGAGGAAGAAGAAGAGAGAGGGAGAGGAAGATAGTCCAAGAAAACCCTAAGGACCCAAAGGGTGAGCCACGTCATCATCATAGACATGAACCTGAGGTGGTCCGAAGCCGACCACCGCCTAGAAGGAACCTCCGGCGTGGAGGCGGTGGAGGCGACGGAGACGAGGGAACGAGCGGCGGTGTTGACGGTGGTCATGAAGATGGAGTTGAGGAGACCCGTCGTGGGACGGTTGTTCCTGTATGTGTACTCCAAGTATTGTAGCTCCCTCGACGACGACATGATTATTCTCTCTTTTTTGTTGCTGTTGTTGTCTCTCTTAACGAAATGAATTAATGCTCGATCTGTTTATGTTATATATATGAAGAGAGAGATTGGTTTGGATATTTCTTCTTTCCAAAGTATATGATGAGATGCACCGCCTATATGATCCACGGGTGTGTGTGTTCTCGTCGTCGTGTAACCCCATTTTATGTATTGTCGGTTAAATCTTTGTCGGGACGCTGGCATACGCCGTCGTTTCTTCTTCTTCTTTTTTTCTTTTTTCACGTAGCTAGGTTAAATAGTAAAAATATCATTGGTGACAACAAAATTACACGATAGTGGATATATAGTTCATATTCTTCCTTACAAGTGTTATATTTATTGGAGTGTATCATATGATTAGTTCATATATATTCGTAGTGGAATGTTTTTCGAAGAACTTTGTATTCGTGGTTTCAATCAGGGGAATTCGAAGAACTTTGTATTCGTAGTGGAATGTTATCCCTTTGATCACATAGGTATGGGCCTATTGCTTAAGGCCCATTTGAAAAACTAGAGGGGACCTTACCCGTGGGATAACCCTCTCCCCAGGGATTAGTCTCGGATCCTTCCATAGATCCGGGGATTTACCCTGAATAATAAAAAAAAAAAAAAAAAAAAAATCAGGGGAATTCGCTGGTCAGTAGTTATACTATATATGTACAATATATATAGTCTGGATATATATAATTAATTAGTCGGTCACTCAATTTAACTTATTTAGTTTTGAAATTTGTGTGTTTGTTTAATTATAATCAAGTTTTATATATAGGCATTTCTCTAGAGCTAACCGAATTCATATTTCTTGTAGTCAGAGAAATAGTTAGTTCCTTGATTATACATTGGTCATTGGTGGACCGTTTGCATTTCTTGGGTAGTTTGAATTATTGTAATTAATTACAAGACCAAAAGCAAATTAGTACCATCAAACACCTTTAATTTTTCGTTGTTCGGCTAAGATTCCTAATTATTTTTAAATTTGTAAAATTATTTTATATATATATATATGTTGTACATGTACGACGAGTGTTTAATTTGGTTGTCTAGCGTTATTCGAATTGTTCTTCCTCTTTATGTTTTGTTGTCCTGTTTTATTCTTTTCTGATATTTTGTTTTATTCAGCTAACGTTGATTTATTCAGTAAAAATATAATAATCTGCAATACACACATACATCTAAAAGTCAAGTTGGCTTGACGCATGTGATCGAATCACCTAATTGTCTAGTTAGCTATACACACTTCTATCTAGCTACATGTAGATTGATTGATTCATACTGGCACTGAGTCTATTACACAGTTTACTCTAAATATCTAGCAGATGCAGACACATAAGCTTTATATCACACCCTTTTACATGAAAAAAGGAAACATATCCTTGTATGCATAAGCATAACGTCGTTATTACTGCAGACGTCGTTATGTAAGCGATATATATCATTTATAAATATGATAGTCATGATGATGACGAAAGTTTTGTGGGAACATGATGAAAATAATGTAACGCGAATTTTGACTTTCCAATGTAAACTAAATCAAAGGAGTAGAAGAAAGCAACGTAATACGAATAAAAAGTATATATGGAACAACGTACGTACGTATAAATCACGAAATAATTCATTAGAAAAATAGCGATAGTCAACTTTTATCTTTCCATCGTAATCAATAAGAAACCCACAGGTCCAACTGTTTTAAATAACACAGTTTGGTTGAATAACCTCTGACACAGAAACATTATCTTATAAGTCAATTTGACGTACAATATGCTCTTAAATAAAATATCAATTAGAAAACTAAATTTTTGTCCCCATTCCGTGGATAATACAAAAACGTAACATTCATGATAGATCCATGCATGTGAATTGGAAAGGCTGTCACGAGTAAAAAAGGTTATTTAGATATCAAATGGCCTCAAGTTTTGGATAGATATTAGAAAAACTCCATACCAACTTTTTTAGTTTCAAAAAGATGGATAAGTAATAATAATAACTACTCTATACTTTTTAGTTTGAAATTCGAAAATAGATTTTTGTATCTACTTTTAAATATGAAAAAGGGAAAATCCAATCAAAGATCTTATCTAAAATACTAAAAAATATATATATATAGTAGCGGTCTTCTCTGTCTATTGACCGAGTTTTGCGGGCGTTTACTCACTGTAGTACCACAAAACATCAAAAAAAAAAAAAAAAAAAAAGTATCTGTCACTTGTAGAAAAATCAAAAATAGCTTTTAATTGAGTCAAGATTGTAGTTCTAGTGGAAAAGTAAAGAGTGTTTATATTATTTAGTATTACACAAACTACGACTTTTTCGTGTGTTTATATGTTTTCGAAGTCCAATAATATGGTGAACTGTCTAAAGTATTGTTGATAAAATTTATTCCTCGTAATAAACGAAGTTTATAAACATTACAAAACAGAAAAAGACAAAAGGATTTATGTGAATTAAAACTAAATGAGATTGGTTAAAGACTAAAAAAAGACACGAGATTAATGGAAGGAGATAAGATCCAGAGGAATAGGCAAGTGGGGAAGAAGAAGAAGAAGAAGAAGAAGGGAGAAGAAACAGCTGTTCTTTCTTTTCTAAAACCTCAAAGTCAGCCGACAGTTAATTTTATTTTGACGAATGCTATAAATTTCAACTCTAATCTTCTTTCTTTTTTCAATCTCAACTCTTTTCTTTCTTCTTCTTTTTGTTTTCTCTGTCCGAAAGAAATCTAAAACCAGATCTCAGTAATTTATCTGAGGAGGGAAGACAAAACAACAACAAACAGAAGAAGACGAAGAACAAGATCTGTTCTGTTCTGTCTGAAACACAGAGAGAGACAAAGTCAACAACAACAAACACCGAGTCTTCCACGACGCCGTTTTAAGCAAATCTTTTGTTTCTTTGGCTCAAATCGGAGAAATGGCCGGAGGGTTCGTCAGTCAAACGCCGGGTGTTCGTAACTATAATTACAAACTGACACCGAAAGTGTTCGTAACATGTTTCATCGGTGCTTTTGGTGGTCTCATCTTCGGATACGATCTTGGGATCTCAGGTTTTTTTTTTTTCCTCTCAGATTCTCAAGTCTTTGTTATTCTTTGATCTAAGGAAATGTCCAGTGACTAATTATTTTTCTCATTTCTTGTAGGAGGGGTAACCTCGATGGAGCCTTTCTTGGAAGAGTTCTTTCCTTACGTGTATAAGAAGATGAAGAGCGCACATGAGAACGAGTACTGTCGATTCGATAGTCAGCTTCTCACTCTCTTCACTTCTTCTCTCTATGTGGCGGCTTTGATCTCTTCTCTCTTCGCCTCCACCATTACTCGAGTTTTCGGTCGGAAATGGTCCATGTTCCTCGGTGGTTTCACCTTCTTCATCGGCTCTGCTTTCAACGGCTTTGCCCAAAACATCGCTATGCTTCTCATCGGTCGTATACTACTCGGTTTCGGAGTCGGATTCGCCAATCAAGTAAGTTCTGAAAACGTTTTTTTTTTTGTTTTTCCTCCTCATGGTTTGAAGTAGCTTGATAAAGAAGTAACACTGGCAGCTTGGTTAACTGGTCTTTTTTCTTTTTGTTTCAGTCTGTACCGGTTTATTTATCAGAAATGGCTCCTCCGAATCTAAGAGGAGCTTTTAACAACGGGTTCCAAGTTGCCATTATCTTTGGTATTGTCGTTGCAACGATCATCAATTACTTCACCGCTCAGATGAAAGGAAACATCGGATGGAGAATTTCTCTCGGATTAGCTTGTGTCCCTGCAGTGATGATCATGATCGGAGCCCTGATTCTTCCCGACACTCCTAACTCGCTCATCGAACGTGGCTATACCGAAGAGGCAAAGAAAATGCTTCAATCCATCCGAGGAACAGATGAGGTTGATGAAGAATTCCAAGATCTCATTGATGCAAGTGAGGAGTCTAAGCAAGTGAAACACCCATGGAGGAACATCTTGCTTCCTCGTTATAGACCACAACTGATCATGACTTGCTTCATTCCTTTCTTTCAACAACTTACCGGAATCAATGTCATTACCTTCTACGCACCCGTTTTGTTCCAAACCCTCGGGTTCGGTAGCAAAGCCTCCCTCCTATCAGCTATGGTAACCGGCATCATCGAGCTCTTGTGTACCTTCGTCTCTGTTTTCACAGTGGATAGGTTCGGAAGAAGAATCTTGTTCCTCCAAGGAGGTATCCAAATGCTTATCTCTCAGGTAACACAACCCCTAACCCTAACCCTACTATACGTTTCTTTATTGACACTCTAAATCTCAAACCAACGGGTCGTTTTGCAGATTGCTATTGGAATCATGATTGGGGTCAAATTCGGAGTGGCTGGAACAGGGAACATAGGGAAAACAGATGCTAATCTGATCGTGGCACTAATCTGCATCTACGTAGCGGGTTTCGCCTGGTCATGGGGACCGTTGGGATGGTTGGTTCCAAGTGAGATATCTCCACTAGAGATCAGATCAGCAGCTCAAGCCATAAACGTAGCGGTGAACATGTTCTTCACATTCCTAGTGGCTCAGCTCTTCCTCACTATGCTCTGTCACATGAAATTCGGACTATTCTTCTTCTTCGCCTTCTTTGTCGTCATAATGACAATATTCATCTACATGATGTTGCCTGAGACGAAGAATGTGCCAATCGAAGAGATGAACAGAGTGTGGAAGGCACACTGGTTCTGGGGAAGGTTCATACCTGATGAAGCTGTTAACATGGGTGCTGCTGAGATGCAACAAAAATCTGTATGATGATGAAAACTTGAGTCTTGTATGGGCAAACAAAAAATTTAAAAGAGAAAGTGAGGATTATTAAGATGCAAATAAGAAAGAAAAAATGTCAAAAATGCCTTACTTCATAAAAGAAAGCTCCTCTGTTTTTAGATGCAGAGATTTAGCTCTTTTTTTAGTTTTCCTTTTTTTTCTTATATAATTCAATGTCTCTTTGCTGAAATTGTAATTTGGGCCTAAAGAAAGTTAAGAAAACAAAATGTTTGAAAAATGTCAGTTTGTCTTATGCTTTGTTACTTACGTATACATAATTTCTGTGAATCTTCTGTTTGAGAAAAAAGTGTTAATGCTTTGTGCAAGAAACAACAAGAGTCATCCACTCATCGGCAGATGTTTCAGTTTCTCCAAACGGCTTTGCAACTTATTTACCATGATTGAATTAATTTACCTCTTCTTTACAACAAATTTATGTATAATGTACCTTTTCTTTACAACAAATTTACACATAACACATTTTCAAAAATGATAGTTATATATGTATAAATATATATATATATATATATATATATAACTATTTAGTCAAAGTAGCATTTCCCCAAGAAAATATACAACTACTAATTTTATATATTCAAAAATATGGGACACAACTACTGACGTGCATGCATGAACATAATCAAACTCCCGACCAAACGGTCTAGCTAGCCGTCCAGGCCTAACCGT